>NC_052166.1:3909511-3972011 GCF_902713615.1 Scyliorhinus canicula
CACGTCTCCAACCCCCTCCTCGTCTCTCTCTATCCACCTCTTTCTCTCCACTTCGCACTCTTCCTTTCTCCCTCTCTCTCGTTCCCTCCCTCATTCTATCTCCTCCTCTCTCTCTATCTCTCCCGCTCTTTCCATCCATCCGGCATCCTCCTTCTCATCCGCCTCCCCCCCCCCCCCCCCATTATTCTCTCTCTCACTCTCTCTGCTCCCCCCTCTCTCTCTCTATCCCTCTTGCTCCCTCACACCTTCCTCTCCCTCTCTCCCCGCCCCGCTCTCTTTCTCCCCCTCTCTTACTGCCCCACCCCGCCCTTTCCACTTCTGTCTCTCACGTTCTGTTTCTCCGCACCCCCCCCCCCCCCCCCGCCATTCCTCTTTGTCCTGACCCACGCTCTCTCTGTCGTGATATTCAGGTGTCAATATACATGATCAATGTATGTAAATGTAGTACAGTCATTTCAACACTAGATGGCTCACAGTCAGCAACTATAAGAACTGGTTTCCCGCCTCTAATAAATCAGATGATCGAACATTGAACAGTACAGCACAGAACAGGCCCTTCGGCCCTCGATGTTGTGCCGAGCTTTGTCCGAAACCAAGATCAAACTATCCCACTCCTTGTCATTCTGGTGTGCTCCATGTGCCTATCCAATAACCGCTTGAAAGTTCCTAAAGTTTACGACTCCACTATCACAGCAGGCAGTCCATTCCACAACCTAACCACTCTCTGAGTAAAGAACCTACCTCGGACGTCCCTCCTATATCTCCCACCCTGAACCTTATAGTTATGCCCCTTGTAACAGCTACATCCACCCGAGGAAAGAGTCTCTGAACGTCCAACTCTATCTGTCCCCCTCATCATCTTATAAACCTCTATTAAGTCGCCTCTCATCTTCCTCCGCTCCAAAGAGAAAAGCCCAAGCTCCCTCAACCTTTCCTCATAAGATCTATCCTCCAAACCAGGCAGCATCCTGGTAAATCTCCAGGATTTCAGATCAAATGATGATGCGATTCAGGGGAGAAATTCCCCGACACCCCGCAGGGTCGGAGAATCGCCCGGGGCCGGCGAAAATCCCGCCCCATCTGTAGCCGGAATTCCCCGCCACCCGGGAATTGGCGGGGGCGGGAATCGCGCCACGCCGATCGGCGTGAACTCCGCGCCGATCGGCGAGCCCCCTGCGGCGATTCTCCGGTCCGCGATGGGCCGAAGTCCCGCCGCTGAGAGGCCTCTCCCGCCGACGTCATTTCAACCACCTCTGGTGGCGGCGGGATTGGCGGCGCGAGCGGGCCCCCGGGGTCCTGGGGGGGGGGCGCGGGGTGATCGGACCTCGGGGGGTGCCCCCACGGTGGCCTGGCCCGCGATCGTGGCCCACCGATCGGCGGGTGGGCCAGTGCCGTGGGGGCACTCTTTTTCTTCCGCCGCTGCCACGGCCTCCACCATGGCGGAGGCGGAAGAGAACCCCCCCTACCGCGCATGCGCCGGTGGTGACGTCAGCGGCCGCTGAAGCACCGGCACATGGGCAAAGGCGAAGGTCTATCGGCCAGCCCCGGCGCCGGGCGGCGGGCGTCAAAGGCCGTTGGCGCCGGTTTTGGCGCCAGTTTTGGCAAGCCTAGCCCGTAAAGGTGCGGAGAATACCGCACCCTTGGGGATGCCCGACGCCGGAGTGGTTGGCATCACTCCGCTACGCCGGGACCTCCCACCCCACCAGGTAGGGGAGAATCCCGGACCAGATCAGTGAACAAGCAAGACATAGAATAGCACCAGCGAGAGAAGTTAGAACTAGTTTGTTATAATAGTGTACAGTTATATAGTTATCTGTATTGTACTTTATTTCTTTATTGTTAGTTTAGTGTTAAGTAAAAGAACTCATAGTTTATTATTTTATTACTCATTAAATAGTTCATCTTTCAACAAGACGACAATTGGTCATTTAATCATCCTGGTGGATTCAAGAGTAATATATATATTTTAGATAAGCCATTATTTAAAATATAACATGGTGCACATTATTTAAAATATAACACTCTCTCTATCCACCACTCTCCCTCCCTCGTGCCCCCTCCTCTCCCCCGCGTGCCTTGGCACTGCCCCTCCCTCATCGCCCAGGCGTCACTCTGGCCGACATCGCAAACAGGAAGAGAGGGAAACAGGGATGGTTCAGCGCCTCGAACGAGACACACGGTGAGTGAAACACGGGTTGGCGAGCGGTCAACGCGGGGCCCCGGGCAGCATGAACCCCTGCGCGACCCGTCTTGCTCGTGGTTTTCTGAATGGAGGGCTGTGATGAGTGGTATTCCACAGGGATCAGTGCTGGGACCTCTGCTGTTGTCACGACACCCTGCCGGGGGGGGGGGGGGGGGGGGGGGGGGGGGCACGGTCCGTTCCCGGCCCCCTCGATCCGGGATCGCAGCATAAGTGTGTTCTGGGCCAGGGTTTAGAGAACCCCAAAGTGTATCGTGGAGTTCACCTGACCCACAACGTTTACTAGATTGTGGTATGGGGAGCACACGGCCCACTCTACAGGTGTGGTACAGCAGAAACGGAAAAGTATTTTTTAAAGCAAAACAATGTTTATTCTATGAACTCAAGTTAACCTTTTTAAAACATACAGTGAACATCTCAGCAACCATCAATTCAAATACAACCCCCAAAGAATACAACATTAAGTAATCCTTTAAGCTTTCCTTAAAACACCTTTTACCAGAAGCACATCAGGTTAAGGTCACGACTGTTATTAGTTTTAAATAACCAGGATCGATTTACAGTTTTTAGGTTACAGAGAGAGAATCAAATACACCTTCTGGCTGTGACTGCAGCTATCCAGCTCTGAAAACGAAACTAAAACACACCCTGCAGCAAACTGCCTAAAACGAAAGTAAAAAGTTGACAGACAGCCCAGCTCCACCCACTCTCTGACATCACTGCAGTAGTAAACACCCATTTCTTAAAGGTACTCTCACTACAGATATTTATATACACACCCATTTGTAAAGACCCATTTCTTAAAGGTACTCTCACATGACAAGTCAATTCACAAATAATTCTTATTAACTTATTTGGCCGTTGACAATAAGATGCAGACACCAGATTTGTAAGCCAAAATGTGAACAAACTATTTATTAATAACAAGAGGGAAAGATGAAAATATAAAATAACAACAGGGCAATGATCTAACAATCTACCTCATCCCAAAACCCACCCTCAATCCGGACACACACAAGACAGACACACACGGCGGGAATGTGGGGGAAGGTTTAAAATGAAAAAGGGATTAATAGTTATGAGATTATTCTTTGCTGCTGAAGTAGGTCTCTGGAGCCAACGATCTCCTAATCATGTATCCAGTCAGAGCTGTAGGTTGTAGAAAGCTCCCTAAATCCGCAGACAGGCAGAGAGAGATTTAAAACCTGCCTCGTGCCTGGATCTCTCCACGGCACACACCAAAAATAATATGGAACTCTTCACCAGCTCCACCTTCCTTCTGGAACTTTCTGTCTGGCCACACCAACCACAGCCCCCAATAGGAAATTGTACATTTCCGATTCGCCGCTTGCCAAGTCCATCAAATCACCATCGCCGTTTCTGCCACAGAACCTAAAGGGGATGTCTCGGCTTTGTCCATCGCGATAGGGGGTTCCAACTCTGCCAAAAATCTGGGGCGGGATTTTCTAACCCCACCCCCACCCGGTCGGAGAATCCCGGGGATAGGTGCGATTCGCACCCCGCAGCCCCAACGCCGGCCGCCGTATTCTCTGGCGCCATTTTACGGGTGGGGGCGGGATTCCCATCACACCGGTCGGGGGCCGTTGGCAGCGTTCCCCCACCCCCCCCCCGGCGATTCACCAGTCCCCGATGGGCCGAGTGGCCGTCCATTTTTGGCCAGTCCCGCCAGCGTGAAAACACCCAGCTCACGCACCGGCGGGACCTGGTAGATGAGTATGCGTGGGCGGTCCTCGGAGAGACGTGGGGGAATCTGACGTCCCCCCACGGTGGCCTGGCCCGCAATCGGGGCCCACCGATCTGCGGGCGGGCTTGTTCTGTGGCGGCACTCCTTTCTTCCGCGCCCCTGTCGGGCCCCGCCAGATTGCCTGGGGGCCGGCGCGGAGAAGAGAACCCCCCCGCGCACGCGCAAAAGTACGCCGGCCGGTCTGCGCATGCGCGGAATCACGCCAACCCCTCCGGCCTCCACCAAGCCCCCAAATATGCAGAGAATGCCGCACATTCGGGGCCTGTTGATGCCGGAGTGGTTGGCGACGGTTCTCCCGTCGGCGTGGGGACTGAATCCCCAGAAGGGAGAATCCTGGTGCAGTAGTTTGAACAGAAATCCCAGATGGTGGATCAATGCAGTAGCAGCTTCACCAGAAGACAGGCAGAAGGGCGGGGATGAGAAGGAGAAGATAGGGCAGACAGAAAGGGATTCACAATAGTATTTTCACTTTGTGGTCTACATAAATGATTTGGAGGAAAATGTAACTGGTTTGATTCGTACGTTTGCGGACTGCAACAAGGTTGGTGGAATTGCGGATAGCGATGAGGACTGTCAGAGGGATACAGTAGGATTTAGATCGTTTGGAGACTTGGGCAGAGAGATGGCAGATGGAGTTTAATCCGGACAAATGGGAGGTAATGCATTTTAGAAGTTGGGAATATGCAGTAAACGGCAGAACGCTTAAGAGTATTGACAGGCAGAGGGATCTAGGTGTACAGGCCCACAGGTCACTGAAAGGGGCAACACAGGTGGAGAAGGTAGTCAAGAAGGCATACGGCATGCTTGCCTTCATTGGCCGGGACATTGAGTATAAGAATTGTCAAGTCATGTTGCAGCTGTATAGAACCTTAGTTGGGCCACACTTGGAGTATAGTGTTCAATTCTGGTCGCCACACTACCAGAAGGATGTGGAGGCTTTAGAGAGGGTGCAGAAGAGATTTACCAGGATGCTGCCTGATATGGAGGGCATTAGCTATGGGAAGCGGTTGAATAAACGCGGTTTGTTCTCACTGGAACGACGGAGGTTGAGGGGTGACCCGATAGAGGTCTACAAAATTATGAGGGGCACAGACAGAGTGGATAGTCAGAGGCTTTTCCCCAGGGTAGAGGGGTCAATTACTAGGGGGCATAGGTTTAAGGTGCGAGGGGCAAGGTTTAGAGGAGATGTACGAGGCAAGTTTTTTTACACAGAGGGCAGTGGGTGCCTGGAACTCGCTGCCGGAGGAGGTGGTGGAAGCAGGGACGATAGTGACATTTAAGGGGTGTCTTGACAAATACATGAATAGGATGGGAATAGAGGGATACGGACGCAGGAAGTGTAGAAGATTTTAGTTTAGACGGGCAGCATGGTCGGCACAGGCTTGGAGGGCCGAAGGGTCTGTTCCTGTGCTGCTGTACTTTTCTTTGTTCTTTGTTCTTTTGCTGATAGCAAGTCTCCCGGCCAGTGAAACTGCCTCAATCAACACGGAGATTGTCGGAGAAGAGGAACATGCTGATTGCTGTGCCATGTGTCTGTGAGTCCAGATATAGATAAAGCTCCCTCTACACTGTCCCCATCAAACACTCCCAGGACAGGTACAGCACAGGGTTAGATACAGAGTAAAGCTCCCTCTACTCTGTCCCCATCAAACACTCCCAGGACAGGTACAGCATGGGGTTAGATACAGAGTAAAGCTCCCTCTACACTGTCCCCATCAAACACTCCCAGGACAGGTACAGCATGGGGTTAGATACAGAGTAAAGCTCCCTCTACACTGTCCCCATCAAACACTCCCAGGACAGGTACAGCACGGGGTTAGATACAGAGTAAAGCTCCCTCTACACTGTCCCCATCAAACACTCTGAGCACAGGTACAGCATGGGGTTAGATACAGAGTAAAGCTCCCTCTACACTGTCCCCATCAAACATTCCCAGGACAGGTACAGCACGGGGTTAGATACAGAGTAAAGCTCCCTCTATACTGTCACCATCAAACACTCCCAGGACAGGTACAGCACGGGGTTAGATACAGAGTAAAGCTCCCTCTACACTGTCCCCATCAAACACTCCCAGGGCAGGTACAGCACGGGGTTAGATACAGAGTAAAGCTCCCTCTATACTGTCACCATCAAACACTCCCAGGACAGGTACAGCACGGGGTTAGATACAGAGTAAAGCTCCCTCTACACTGTCCCCATCAAACACTCCCAGGACAGGTACAGCACGGGGTTAGATACAGAGCAAAGCTCCCGCTACACTGTCCCCATCAAACACTCCCAGGACAGGTACAGCACGGGGTTAGATACAGAGTAAAGCTCCCTCTACACTGTCCCCATCAAACACTCCCAGGACACGTACAGCACGGGGTTAGATACAGAGTAAAGCTCCCTCTGCACTGTCCCATCAAACACTCCCAGGACAGGTACAGCACGGGGTTAGATACAGAGTTAAGCTCCCTCCACACTGTCCCCATCAAACACTCCGAGCACAGGTACAGCACGGGGTTAGATACAGAGTAAAGCTCCCTCTACACTGTCCCCATCAAACACTCCCAGGACAGGTACAGCGCGGGGTTAGATACAAAGTAAAGCTCCCTCTACACTGTCCCCATCAAACTCTCCCAGACAGGTAGAGCACAGGGTTAGATACAGAGTAAAGCTCCCTCTACACTGTCCCCATCAAACACTCCCAGGACAGGTACAGCACGGGGTTAGATACAGAGTAAAGCTCCCTCTACACTGTCCCCATCAAACACTCCCAGGACAGGTACAGCACGGGGTTAGATACAGAGTAAAGCTCCCTCCACACTGTCCCCATCAAACACTCCCAGGACAGGTACAGCACGGGGTTAGATACAGAGCAAAGCTCCCGCTACACTGTCCCCATCAAACACTCCCAGGACAGGTACAGCACGGGGTTAGATACAGAGTAAAGCTCCCTCTACACTGTCCCCATCAAACACTCCCAGGACATCTACAGCACGGGGTTGGATACAGAGTAAAGCTCCCTCTACACTGTCCCCATCAAACACTCCCAGGACAGGTACAGCACGGGGATAGATACAGAGCAAAGCTCCCTCTACACTGTCCCCATCAAACACTCCCAGGACAGGTACAGCACGGGGTTAGATACAGAGTAAAGCTCCCTCTACACTGTCCCCATCAAACACTCCCAGGACACGTACAGCACGGGGTTAGATACAGAGTAAAGCTCACTCTACACTGTCCCCATCAAATACTCCCAGGATAGGTACAGCACGGGGTTAGATACAGAGTAAAGCTCCCTCTACACTGTCCCCATCAAATACTCCCAGGATAGGTACATCACGGGGTTAGATACAGAGTAAAGCTCCCTCCACACTGTCCCCATCAAACACTCCCAGGACAGGTACAGCACGGGGTTAGATACAGAGTAAAGCTCCCTCTACACTGTCCCCATCAAACACTCCCAGGACAGGTACAACACGGGGTTAGATACAGAGTAAAGCTCCCTCTACACTGTCTCCATCAAACACTCCCAGGACAGGTACAGCACGGGGTTAGATACAGAGTAAAGCTCCCTCTGCACTGTCCCCATCAAACACTCCCAGGACAGGTACAGCACGGGGTTAGATACAGAGTAAAGCTCCCTCTACACTGCCCCCATCAAACACTCCCAGGACAGGTACAGCACGGGGTTAGATACAGAGTAAAGCTCCCTCTACACTGTCCCCATCAAACACTCCCAGGGCAGGTACAGCACAGGGTTAGTAAACTCCCTCTACACTGTCCCCATCAAACACTCCCAGGGCAGGTACAGCACGGGGTTAGATACAGAGTAAAGCTCCCTCTGCACTGTCCCATCAAACACTCCCAGGACAGGTACAGCACGGGGTTAGATACAGAGTAAAGCTCCCTCTTCATTATCCCCATCAAACACTCCGAGCACAGGTACAGCACGGGGTTAGATACAGAGTAAAGCTCCCTCCACACTGTTCCCATCCATCACTCCGAGCACAGGTACAGCACGGGGTTAGATACAGAGTAAAGCTCCCTCTACACTGTCCCCATCAAACACTCCCAGGACAGGTACAGCGCGGGGTTAGATACAAAGTAAAGCTCCCTCTACACTGTCCCCATCAAACTCTCCCAGACAGGTAGAGCACAGGGTTAGATACAGAGTAAAGCTCCCTCTACACTGTCCCCATCAAACACTCCCAGGACAGGTACAGCACAGGGTTAGATACAGAGTAAAGCTCCCTCTACACTGTCCCCCTCAAACACTCCCAGGACATCTACAGCACGGGGTTGGATACAGAGTAAAGCCCCCTCTACACTGTCCATCAAACACTCCCAGGACACGTACAGCACGGGGTTAGATACAGAGTAAAGCTCCCTCTACACTGTCCCCATCAAATACTCCCAGGATAGGTACATCACGGGGTTAGATACAGAGTAAAGCTCCCTCTACACTGTCCCCATCAAACACTCCCAGGACAGGTACAGCACGGGGTTAGATACAGAGTAAAGCTCCCTCTACACTGTCTCCATCAAACACTCCCAGGACAGGTACAGCACGGGGTTAGATACAGAGTAAAGCTCCCTTCACACTGTCCCCATCAAACACTCCCAGGACAGGTACAGCACGGGGTTAGATACAGAGTAAAGCTCCCTCCACACTGTCCCCATCAAACACTCCCAGGACAGGTACAGCACGGGGTTAGATACAGAGTAAAGCTCCCTCCACACTGTCCCCATCAAACACTCCCAGGACAGGTACAGCACGGGGTTAGATACAGAGTAAAGCTCCCTCTACACTGTCCCCATCAAACACTCCCAGGACAGGTACAGCACGGGGTTAGATACAGAGTAAAGCACCCTCTACACTGTCCCCATCAAACACTCCCAGGACATCTACAGCACGGGGTTGGATACAGAGTAAAGCCCCCTCTACACTGTCCCCATCAAACACTCCCAGGACACGTACAGCACGGGGTTAGATACAGAGTAAAGCTCCCTCTACACTGTCCCCATCAAATACTCCCAGGATAGGTACAGCACGGGGTTAGATACAGAGTAAAGCTCCCTCTACACTGTCCCCATCAAATACTCCCAGGATAGGTACATCACGGGGTTAGATACAGAGTAAAGCTCCCTCCACACTGTCCCCATCAAACACTCCCAGGACAGGTACAGCACGGGGTTAGATACAGAGTAAAGCTCCCTCTACACTGTCCCCATCAAACATTCCCAGGACAGGTACAACACGGGGTTAGATACAGAGTAAAGCTCCCTCTACACTGTCTCCATCAAACACTCCCAGGACAGGTACAGCACGGGGTTAGATACAGAGTAAAACTCCCTCTGCACTGTCCCCATCAAACACTCCCAGGACAGGTACAGCACGGGGTTAGATACAGAGTAAAGCTCCCTCTACACTGTCCCCATCAAACACTCCCAGGACAGGTACAGCACGGGGTTAGATACAGAGTAAAGCTCCCTCTGCACTGTCCCCATCAAAACACTCCCAGGACAGGTACAGCATGGGGTTAGATACAGAGTAAAGCTCCCTCTACACTGCCCCCATCAAACACTCCCAGGACAGGTACAGCACGGGGTTAGATACAGAGTAAAGCTCCCTCTACACTGTCCCCATCAAACACTCCCAGGGCAGGTACAGCACAGGGTTAGATACAGAGTAAAGCTCCCTCTACACTGTCCCCATCAAACACTCCCAGGGCAGGTACAGCACGGGGTTAGATACAGAGTAAAGCTCCCTCTACACTGTCCCCATCAAACACTCCCAGGACAGGTACAGCACGGGGTTAGATACAGAGTAAAGCTCCCTCTACACTGTCCCCATCAAACACTCCCAGGACAGGTACAGCACGGGGTTAGATACAGAGTAAAGCTCCCTCTACACTGTCCCCATCAAACACTCCCAGGACAGGTACAGCACGGGGTTAGATACAGAGTAAAGCTCCCTCTACACTGTCCCCATCAATGTTGTCTGCATTGCAACAGCGATTGAATTTTTAAAATACATAATTGAATGTTTGCCTCTGTGCTTCGCCTCTTTTGAACGAGCTCCCTCGGTCTTTCTGTGACTGTCCGATCACCGTTTCTGCAAGTTTGCCGTGCTCTGGGTGTGAACTCTGATGTTTGTCTCCAAACCCTGTCAGTTTGCGAAGTCTCGCTGCACTTCCCTCATTGTCATCTCTTCTCCTGCAGGGCGAAAGTCGGCAAAACCCGCATCTGGTGAGTGTGCTCCTTCCCTTTCACCAAAATCCCGCCAAATTCCGCCCCCTCCCCACATTGTGCAGACCTGCTCTACGCCCCCACTCCCCACGCCAACCTCGGCGGCAGGGCTAGTGAACCGTGGGCACCTCGCGCGAGTCCTCCCGCTGACCTGTGCCACGTGGTGGGGGGGAGGGGTCAACGTGGTGGTAGGTGGGGGGGGGGAATTGGTGGGGCCTCTGATAATTTCCCACCACTGCACCCCCCCCCCCCAACCACCCCATCCCCCTGCCTGTCACCTGCCACACACACCGCACTCCCGTTCCCCCACCGGTGTCAAATTGATTGGGAGTATCAGTTGTTTCCTTCGTGATTCCCCTCGTGGCCAAATAGCCCCTCTTTGCCCGAGGTCGCCAATCGCGTCTCGAGTCGGTTACTGAAGCCAAAACCGAAAGCAGGAACCTTTCCTTCACTCAGGACCTTTACTGACTTGCTCCGCCTCCCGGCTCTCCTGTCACGCCCAGTGTCTCAGCCGCCTCCTATTTATAGTCTCCCGGCCACCATTACTGAGGTTAGCTCCCAATTCCCCATTTGTTCATTGCCAGCGGCAGCCGTGTCGACCCCTGAACCCTTGCCTGAAGCATTCGCTGTTGATTTCTAGCCCAGCGATCCCTGTTTATATGTGCTCAATGCACTTAATTAAACAATGCCCTTTGCCCTTGGCCTGTGTATCTTATGTTACAGCACCCGGATCAGACCCCCAATTTATATTTAGAAACTGAACGACAAACCGCAACAATTTTTCAATTTGTAAACCGTGTTATGGGCCAGGGTTTAGAGAACCCCAAAGTGTATCAGGGAGTTCACCTGACCCACGACTTTGAATAGATTGTGGTATGGGGAGCACACGGCCCACTCTACAGGTGTGGTACAGCAGAAATGGAAAGGTATTTTTTAAAGCAAAACAATGTTTATTCTATGAACTCAGTTAACATTTTTAAAACATACAGTGAATATCTTAGCAACCATCAATTCAAATACAACCCCCAAAGAATACAACACTAAGTAATACTTAAACTTTCCTTGTGACATCCATAAGATGACAAAAGCTTTTAACAGAAGCACATCAGGTTTAAATTCACTACTGAGAACAGTTATCCCTCTGAATTCACCAAATGATCAAGGGATAGTCTTTTCATGGCAGAGAGATCAACAGTACGCCTTCTGTGGCTGACTGCAGCTCCAACACTGAAACCAAACCAAAAAAAAACACAGACACACCCAAGCTTTTCTCAAAGCGAAACTAAAAAGCAGAGCCAGAGCTCAGCTCCACCCACACTCTGACATCACTGCAGCCAGAGCTTAGCTCCACCCACACTCTGACATCACCGCAGCCAGAGCTCAGCTCCACCCACACTCTGACATCACTGCAGCCAGAGCTCAGCTCCACCCACACTCTGACATCACTGCAGCCAGAGCTCAGCTCCACCCACACTCTGACATCACTGCAGCCAGAGCTCAGCTCCACCCACACTCTGACATCACTGCAGCCAGAGCTCAGCTCCACCCACACTCTGACATCACTGCAGCCAGAGCTCAGCTCCACCCACACTCTGACATCACTGCAGCCAGAGCTCAGCTCCACCCACACTCTGACATCATTGCAGCCAGAGCTTAGCTCCACCCATACGCTGACATCACTGCAGCCAGAGCTCAGCTCCACCCACACGCTGACATCACTGCAGCCAGAGCTCAGCTCCACCCACACTCTGACATCACTGCAGCCAGAGTTTAGCTCCACCCACACTCTGACATCACTGCAGCCAGAGCTCAGCTCCACCCACACTCTGACATCACTGCAGCCAGAGCTCAGCTCCACCCACACTCTGACATCACTGCAGCCAGAGCTCAGCTCCACCCACACTCTGACATCACTGCAGCCAGAGCTCAGCTCCACCCACACTCTGACATCACTGCAGCCAGAGCTCAGCTCCACCCACACTCTGACATCACTGCAGCCAGAGCTCAGCTCCACCCACACTCTGACATCACTGCAGCCAGAGCTCAGCTCCACCCACACTCTGACATCACTGCAGCCAGAGCTCAGCTCCACCCACACTCTGACATCACTGCAGCCAGAGCTCAGCTCCACCCACACTCTGACATCACTGCAGCCAGAGCTCAGCTCCACCCACACTCTGACATCACTGCAGCCAGAGCTCAGCTCCACCCACACTCTGACATCACTGCAGCCACTTGAGCAGACAAACATTTCTTAAAGCGACATTCCCATGGCAACTGTGAGGTGAGAGGATTTGTTTTTGTATTGAAACAAACTTTATTATTCACACAGGATTAACCCCATTGACATCGAAGAAAAATAACGCTTTTCAAATCACAGCTATACATTCTTTTTAAAAAAACAAAGGGCGTTATTTGAATTTACGTTCCCACCCAAGCACAATTCGCACACACGGGATGATGGAACCACCAATTCACCAGACACGTGCTTTCCGATATGAACAGTGGTTTTAATCTACTTACTACAGAGCCAGCCTGTTACCCGTTGATGAACTCTCGATGAACTGCAGGCTGGCTCTGGACAACGATATTTATACAGCAGCACAGGGGGGAGGAGTCGTGGGCGGAGCCAAGGGTGGAGCCCTGTACAAACTCCTGAGCATTCCCAGAGCTACTCCCCCTAGTGGTCGGATACCGCTACTGCGCTTACAAAGGTATTGGTAAATACAGTGTGGATTACCAAGTTACATTCACCACACGGGACAAATACCACTTAATTGATACAGTTAACACTCAGCGGCTAACAGGTTTATTCGCAAAGCCCTTTCCTCAGAACTCAAGAGAGGAACTATCAAAATGAAACGAAACAATAACAGACACCAGGCAGGGCTGAAAACGAAACTAAAAAATAGACCCAGCCCCTCCCATGAGTGACATCACAGCCTGACGAGTTGTTGACCCCTTAATTACAGCTGAAGACAATATATGTAAAACAATTGCCTTTGTCCCTCGCTCTCACCGATATAATTATCGTCCCGTTAAACAACGGTTTGCGCGTTGGTTCCGAGTCCCCCGTGTCCGAGTCCTGTGCCAGGGCTCGCCTGCCACTCCTGCCCAGCCGCACCGGCCGCCAGTTTTCCGCCCACCTCACGCCAAAAACCGTTTCTGCCCTCTGCCTCGCAGCAAGCGCTTCCGCCGGTGGAACCGGTGCTGCCGGCGCCGATGCCGGGCGGCCGTCAAGTCGGTGACGTTCTACTGGGTCGTTCTTCTCCTGGTCTTCCTCAACACAGCCGCCATCGCCTCGGAGCACTACAACCAACCCGACTGGCTGACGGAGACCCAGGGCAAGTAGGCGGCCTCTCGGACCTCCTCGCTAACCCACACCCAGCAGCTTCCTCACCACCTCCTCCCCCCCCCCCGCCTCCCCCACCCCCAACCCCGCTTCAATACCTTGACCCCTTCATTCCGGAAAATCTGGCGATTGGTTAGAACTACTCCCTGAGGTCAGTCAGAGAGCAATTGCATATTACTGACCGGAGCTACTCTTCGAGGTCATTCAGAGAGCAATTGTATATTACTGACTGGAGCTACTCTCCGAGGTCATTCAGAGAGCAATTGCATATTACTGATTGGAGCTACTCTCCAAGGTCATTCAGAGAGCAATTGTATATTACTGACCGGGGCTACTCTCTGAGGTCATCCAGAGATCAATTGTATATTACTGACCGGAGCTACTCTCCGAGGTCATTCAGAGAGCAATTGTATATTACTGACTGGAGCTACTCTCCGAGGTCATTGAGAGAGCAATTGTACATTACTGACCGGAGCTACTCTCCGAGGTCATTCAGAGAGCAATTGTACATTACTGACTCTCCGAGGTCATTCAGAGATCAATTGTACATTACTGACCGGAGCTACTCTCCGAGGTCATTCAGAGATCAATTGTATATTACTGACCAGAGCTACTCTCCGAGGTCATTCAGGGGTCAATTGTATAATACTGACCGGCCTCCCCTACCGTCTCTTTAAATCCCCCGCTGGCCACCCTGCCCACTGACCCCTCCCCCGCCACTCCACAATCTCTTGCCTTCGCTTCTCGCTTGATAAAGTGTTCCTTAGCGCTGCTACTCCTTTCAAAATTCCCTTCCCCATACTCCGCCTCTCCCACCCGACCACCCTCTCCCTCTTTATCAATAGATACTCTTATTTGACAATTGATAGGTTATGTCCATTTTGAAAGAAAGCTCTTTCGTCATTTACAGGATCTGAGTGTCGCTGGGTACGTCCAGTATGTATTATCCATCCCTAAATACCCCCTGAATAATAACTGTTATTTGCATCAAACACACACATAACATAGTGACATTTGCACCATAAAAGTGCCAGGCGATGACCATCTCCAACAAGAGAGGATCTAATCATCGCCCCTTGACATTCAATGGCGTTACCATCGCTGAATCCCCACAATCAACATCCTGGGGGTTACCATTGATCAGAAACTGAACTGGACCCAGCCGTATAAATACTGTGGCTACCAGAGCAGGTCAGAGGCTGGGAATCCTGCGGAGAGTAACTCACCTCCTGACCCCCCCCCAAAGCCTGTCCACCATCTACACGGCACAAGTCAGGAGTGTGATGGACTCTCCCACTCGCCTGGATGAGCGCGGCTCAGATATCACTCGAGAAGCTCGACACCATCCAGGACAAAGCAGCCCCCCCCCCCCCCGCTCGATCGACACGCTAACCCCCACCTTCAACATCCACTCCCTCCACCCACCGACGCACAGCGGCAGCCGTGTGTACCGTCTACAAGATGCACGGCAGCCACTCGCCAAGGCTCCTTCGACAGCGCCGCCCAAACCCACCACCTCTACCCCCTAGAAGGACGAGGGCAGCAGATGCCACGGGGAACACCCACCTCGCCCGCACACACACACACACACACACACCATCCTGACTGGGAAATATCTCGGCCGTTCCTTCACTGTCGCTGGGTCAGAATCCTGGAACTCCCTCCCTAACAGCACTGTGGATGTACCTACACCACACGGGGACTGCAGCGGGTTCAAGGTGGCGGCTCACCCACCATCTTCTCGAGGGGCAATTAGGGGTGGGGAATAAATGCTGGGCTCGGCCAGCGACGGCCACACAATCCGTGAATGATTGAAAATATAGTGGATCAATAATCACAAGTATCCTGGCACCAGGGTCGCGGGTCACCAGGGTCACGGGGCACCAGGGTCACAGGGCACCAGGGTCAGGGGGCACCAGGGTCGCGGGTCACCAGGGTCACGGGGCACCAGGGTCGCGGGGCACCAGGGTCACAGGGCACCAGGGTCACGGGGCACCAGGGTTGCAGGGCACCAGGGTTGGGGGCACCAGGGTCGCGGGTCACCAGGGTCACGGGGCACCAGGGTCACAGGGCACCAGGGTCACAGGGCACCAGGGTCACGGGTCACCAGGGTCACCAGGGTCGCGGGGCACCAGGGTCACAGGGCACCAGGGTCATGGGGCACCAGGGTCGCAGGGCACCAGGGTCACGGGGCACCAGGGTTAGGGGGCACCAGGGTCGTGGGTCACCAGGGTCATGGGGCACCAGGGTCGCAGGGCACCAGGGTCACAGGGCACCAGGGTCACAGGGCACTAAGGTCACGGGGCACCAGGGTCACAGGGCACCAGGGTCACAGGGCACCAGGGTCACAGGGCACCAGGGTCACGGGGCACCAGGGTCAGAGGTCACAGGGCACCAGGGCGCGGGGCACCAGGGTCACAGGGCACCAGGGTCATGGGGCACCGGGGTCGCAGGGCACCAGGGTCACGGGGCACCAGGGTCAGGGGGCACCAGGGTCGCAGGACACTAGGGTCACAGGGCACCATGGTCACAGGGCACTAAGGTCACGGGGCACCAGGGTCACAGGGCACCAGGGTCACAGGGCACCAGGGTCGCGGGTCACCAGGGTCATGGGGCACCAGGGTCGCAGGGCACCAGGGTCACAGGGCACCAGGGTCACAGGGCACTAAGGTCACGGGGCAACAGGGTCACAGGGCACCAGGGCACCAGGGTCACAGGGCACCAGGGTCACGGGGCACCAGGGTCAGAGGTCACAGGGCACCAGGGTCGCGGGGCACCAGGGTCACAGGGCGCCAGGGTCACGGGGCACCAGGGTCAGAGGTCACAGGGCACCAGGGTCGCGGGGCACCAGGGTCACAGGGCACCAGGGTCATGTGGCACCAGGGTCACAGGGCACCAGGGTAATGGGGCACCAGGGTCACAGGGCACCAGGGTCACAGGGCACCAGGGTCAAGGGGCACCAGGGTCACAGGGCACCAGGGTCCTGTCGTCCTGCGTCATGTTGCGTCGGGGCTGGCACGTTGAAGGAGGCCACTGCGCATGGGCGGATCCCGCGGTGCCCAATTTGCGCCGGGATCGGCACCTGGAGTGGCGCTCACCACTCCAGCGCCGTGCTGGCCCCCTGTCAATCCCAACAGGTGGGCAATGGTGTGTTGGCGAAAATGCAGTCAGTGGAGGATAATACGGTGGTTTTACGCTGGTGACAAATGAGGTACATGGAAATCGCGCTCTTGTTAACGGTGATGTGCATCCTCCTTCCTGACACTAGATATCGCCAACAAGGTTCTCCTGGCCCTCTTCACCTGTGAGATGCTGCTCAAGATGTACAGCCTTGGCCTCAGCGCCTACCTCGTCTCATTCTTCAACTACTTTGACTGCTTTGTGGTGTGTGGCGGCATTGTGGAGACCATCTTGGTGGAATTTCAGATCATGCCTCCGCTGGGCATCTCGGTCCTCCGCTGTGTGCGCCTCCTGAGGATCTTCAAATTCACCAGGTGAGGCGTCCGGCGGGTTTCCCTGCTGTCCCCAAATCCATGGCCTGAGTGGCCTCCGCCGGCGCTGCCCTGCTCGCTGATTGGCTGCAAAGCCGTTTAGCGATTGGACCCCGCCCCGCTCCATCCTTCACTCCTCGTTGGAGCTGTTGGCCGAGGTCATTCAGAGATCAATTGCATGTGACTGGCCACCTCACCCCGCCCGTGATCGGCAGCCAATCAAACTCTGCTGCTTAGGTCCTGTCCTGCACCAACTCCCGTTCACTCCTCTGGCCCTCGGTCCAGCAACCACTCCATTCAAACACTCTCATTCTTTCTTTTCAAAGCCCTCCATTGCATTTGTCACTACAATGTGACAACCCTCCCTATCTCTGTAACCTCCTCCAGCCCTACAACCCTCTCCCTATCTCTGTAACCTCCTCCAGCCCTACAACCCTCCCTATCTCTGTAACCTCCAGTCCCTACAACCCTCCCTATCTCTGTAACCTCCTCCAGCCCTACAGCCCTCCCTATCTCTGTAACCTCCTCCAGCCCTACAGCCCTCCCTATCTCTGTAAACTCCTCCAGCCCCTAGAAACCCTCCCTATCTCTGTAACCTCCTCCAGCCCCTACAACCCTCCCTATCTCTGTAACCTCCTCCAGCCCTACAACCCTCCCTATCTCTGTAACCTCCTCCAGCCCCTACAACCCTCCCTATCTCTGTAACCTCCTCCAGCCCCTACAACCCTCCCTATCTCTGTAACCTCCTCCAGCCCCTACAACCCTCTCTATCTCTGTAACCTCCTCCAGCCCCTACAACCCTCCCTATCTCTGTAACCTCCTCCAGCCCCTACAAACCCCCCTATCCCTGTAACCCCCTCCAGCCCCTACAACCCTCCCTATCTCTGTAACCTCCTCCAGCCCCTACAACCCTCCCTATCTCTGTAACCTCCTCCAGCCCCTACAAACCCCCCTATCCCTGTAACCCCCTCCAGCCCCTACAACCCTCCCCATCACTGTCTCTCTCTCTCTGTCTTCCTCTCTCTGTCACTATCTTTGTCTCTCTCTCTCTCTATCTCTCTCCCTGTTTCTCTCTGTCTCCCTCTCTTTGAATCTCTATCTCTCCATCTCCCTCTCTCTGTCTCTCTCAGTTTGTCTCCCTGGCTCTGTCTCTCTCTCTCTCTCTGTCTCCCTCTCTCTATCTCTCTGTCTGTCTCACTGTCCCTCTCCTTGCCCCCTCTCTGTCATCCTCTCTGTCTGTCTCCGTCTGACTCTCTCTCTCTCTCTCTCTCTGTCTCCATCTTTCACTCCTTCTTAAAAAACAATCTCGTTGAAATAACATTAAGGGCGGGATTCTCCATCCCGCCTTCCCTATTTCCCGGTGCAGAGCTCCCTCTCCGGCAGCGGGATTCTCCATCCCGCCTTCCCCATTTCCCGGTGCGGAGCTCCCACTCCGGCAGCGGGATTCTCCATCCCGCCTTCCCCATTTCCCGGTGCGGAGCTCCCACTCCGGCAGCCGGATTCTCCTTCCCGCCTTCCCCATTTCCCGGTGCGGAGCTCCCACTCCAGCAACGGGATTCTCCATCCCGCCTTCCCTGTTTCCCGATGCGGAGCTCCCTCTCCGGCAGCGGGATTCTCCATCCCGCCTTCCCCATTTCCCGATGCGGAGCTCCCTCTCCGGCAGCGGGATTATCCATCCCGCCTTCCCCATTTCCCGGTGCAGAGCTCCCTCTCCGGCAGCGGGATTCTCCATCCCGCCTTCCCCATTTCCCGGTGCGGAGCTCCCACTCCGGCAGCGGGATTCTCCTTCCCGCCTTCCCCATTTCCCGGTGCGGAGCTCCCACTCCAGCAACGGGATTCTCCATCCCGCCTTCCCTGTTTCCCGATGCGGAGCTCCCTCTCCGGCAGCGGGATTCTCCATCCCGCCTTCCCCATTTCCCGATGCGGAGCTCCCTCTCCGGCAGCGGGATTATCCATCCCGCCTTCCCCATTTCCCAGTGCGGAGCTGCCTCTCCGGCAGCCGGATTCTCCATCCCGCCTTCCCCATTTCCCAGTGCGGAGCGCCCACTCCGGCAGCGGGATTCTCCATCCCGCCTTCCCCATTTCCCAGTGCGGAGCGCCCACTCCGGCAGCGGGATTCTCCATCCCGCCTTCCCCATTTCCCGGTGCGTAGCTCCCTCTCCGACAGCGGGATTATCCATCCCGCCTTCCCCATTTCCCGGTGCGGAGCTCCCTCTCCGGCAGCGGGATTATCCATCCCGCCTTCCCCATTTCCCGGTGCGGAGCTCCCTCTCCGGCAGCGGGATTATCCATCCCGCCTTCCCCATTTCCCGGTGCGGAGCTCCCTCTCCGGCAGCCGGATTCTCCGTCGCCCGTCTCTTCCCCGAATAGCGGCAGGAAGTCATTACACCACGGAGTGTGGCCTTACGGCCCCTCGAGCCTGTGCTGGCTCTCCTCTGGAGCGATCCACTCACTTCCATCCCGCCCACCTCTCGCTCCCTGTCGCCCTGCAGGGTTATTAACCTCGGCTGCCCCGGCCAAACTCCTTTAAAACCCGTTCACTGTCCCTCCTTCCACCATCCCTGCGAGCAGAGGGCTCCGGGCAGTTGGGAATCTTCGTTGTTACGGCATGCCTCTGATTTAAGCCACTCCGAAACGCCTCCCCCTGTGTTTATTCCGTTGAAGCTGAGGTGTTGCCTCACCCCCGGGTCCGTCCTTTCCCCCCTCTCCCCAGACACTGGGCGGCGCTCAGCAACCTGGTCGCCTCACTGCTCAACTCCATGAAGTCCATCGCCTCGCTGCTGCTCCTCCTCTTCCTCTTCATCATCATCTTCTCTCTGCTGGGGATGCAAGTCTTCGGCGGAAAGTTTAACTTCGACGACACCCAGACCAAGAGGAGCACCTTCGACACCTTCCCTCAGGCTCTACTGACTGTCTTCCAGGTAGGCCCGAACGCCGCCCATTGAAGGGAGGATGTGGGAGGGAGGGAGGGGGAGGGACGGAGGGAGGGGGAGGGACGGAGGGAGTGGGAAGGACGGAGGGAGGGGGTGGGAGAGTGGGAGGGAGGGAGATGAGTCGCCAATCCGCCTGAGCAAAGAGCTGGGCTGAGAGGTGGCAAATGGAGTTTAATGTGGAGAAGTGTGAGGTGATTCACTTTGGAAAGAATAACAGAAATGCGGAATATTTGGCTAATGGTAAAATTCTTGGTAGTGTGGATGAGCAGAGGAATCTCGGTGTCCATGTACATAGATCCCTGAAAGTTGCCACCCAGGCTGATAGGGTTGTGAAGAAGGCCTATGGTGTGTTGGCCTTTATTGGTAGAGGGATTGAGTTCCGGAGCCATGAGGTCATGTTGCAGTTGTACAAAACTCTAGTACGGCCGCATTTGGAGTATTGCGTACAGTTCTGGTCGCCTCATTATAGGAAGGACGTGGAAGCTTTGGAACGGGTGCAGAGGAGATTTACCAGGATGTTGCCTGGTATGGAGGGAAAATCTTATGAGGAAAGGCTGATGGACTTGAGGTTGTTTTCGTTAGAGAGAAGAAGGTTAAGAGGTGACTTAATAGAAGCATACAAAATGATCAGAGGGTTAGATAGGGTGGACAGCGAGAGCCTTCTCCCGCAGATGGAGGTGGCTAGCACGAGGGGACATAGCCTTAAATTGAAGGGTAATAGATATAGGACAGAGGTCAGAGGTGGGTTTTTTACACAAAGAGTGGTGAGGCCGTGGAATGCCCTACCTGTAACAGTAGTGAACTCGCCAACATTGAGGGCATTTAAAAGTTTATTGGATAAGCATATGGATGATAAGGGCATAGTGTAGGTTAGATGGCCTTTAGATTTTTTCCATGTCGGTGCAACATCGAGGGCCGAAGGGCCTGTACTGCGCTGTATCGTTCTATGTTCTATGTTCTAAATGCGGCCTCACCAAATGCACCGATCTTTTTGACCGAGGCCCCATCTGCCCAGAGGCGCAGTCAGTCTCGTGCTCGGACACTTGTGACATTGTGCGGCAGTGAAATAATCCTAAACCCCAGGACAGGCATTCCTCTGACGTCCATGCTGAGGGAGCGCCGCACTGTCGGAGGGTCAGTGCTGAGGGAGCCCCGCACAGTCGGAGGGTCAGTGCTGAGGGAGCGCCGCACTGTCGGAGGGTCAGTGCTGAGGGAGCCCCGCACTGTCGGAGGGTCAGTGCTGAGGGAGCCCCGCACTGTCGGAGGGTCAGTGCTGAGGGAGCGCCGCACTGTCGGAGGGTCAGTACTGAGGGACGCACTGTCGGAGGGTCCGTGCTGAGGGAGCGCCGCACTGTCGGAGGGTCAGTGCTGAGGGAGCGCCGCACTGTCGGAGGGTCAGTGCTGAGGGAGCACCGCACTGTCGGAGGGTCAGTACTGAGGGAGCGCCGCACTGTCGGAGGGTCAGTGCTGAGGGAGCCCCGCACTGTCGGAGGGTCAGTGCTGAGGGAGCGCCGCACTGTCGGAGGGTCAGTGCTGAGGGGGCGCCGCACTGTCGGAGGGTCAGTGCTGAGGGAGCCCCGCACTGTCGGAGGGTCAGTGCTGAGGGGGCGCCGCACTGTCGGAGGGTCAGTGCTGAGGGGGCGCCGCACTGTCGGAGGGTCAGTGCTGAGGGAGCCCCGCACTGTGGGAGGGTCAGTGCTGAGGGAGCGCCGCACTGTCGGAGGGTCAGTGCTGAGGGAGTGCCGCACTGTCGGAGGGTCAGTGCTGAGGGAGCGCCGCACTGTGGGAGGGTCAGTGCTGAGGGAGTGCCGCACTGTGGGAGGTCAGTGCTGAGGGAGCGCCGCACTGTCAGAGAGTCAGTACTGAGGGAGCGCCGCACTGTCGGAGGGTCAGTGCTGACGGAGCCCCGCACTGTCGGAGGGTCAGTGCTGAGGGAGTGCCGCACTGTCGGAGGGTCGGTGCTCAGGGAGCCCCGCACTGTCGGAGGGTCAGTGCTGAGGGAGTGCCGCACTGTCTGAGGGTCAGTGCTGAGGGAGCGCCGCACTGTGGGAGGGTCAGTGCTGAGGGAGCGCCGCACTTTCGGAGGGTCAGTGCTGAGGGAGCGCCGCACTGTCGGGGGGTCAGTGCTGAGGGAGAGCCGCACTGTGGGAGGGTCAGTGCTGAGGGAGCGCCGCACTGTGGGAGGGTCAGTGCTGAGGGAGCGCCGCACTGTCGGAGGGTCAGTGCTGAGGGAGAGCCGCACTGTGGGAGGGTCAGTGCTGAGGGAGCGCCGCACTGTGGGAGGGTCAGTGCTGAGGGAGCGCCGCACTGTCGGGGGGTCAGTGCTGAGGGAGAGCCGCACTGTGGGAGGGTCAGTGCTGAGGGAGCGCCGCACTGTGGGAGGGTCAGTGCTGAGGGAGCGCCGCACTGTCGGAGGGTCAGTGCTGAGGGAGCGCCGCACTGTCGGAGGGTCAGTGCTGAGGGAGCGCCGCACTGTCGGAGGGTCAGTGCTGAGGGAGCCCCGCACTGTTGGAGGGTCAGTGCTGAGGGAGCCCGCACTGTCGGAGGGTCAGTGCTGAGGGAGAGCCGCACTGTCGGAGGGTCAGTGCTGAGGGAGCGCCGCACTGTGGGAGGGTCAGTGCTGAGGGAGCGCCGCACTGTCAGAGAGTCAGTACTGAGGGAGCGCCGCACTGTCGGAGGGTCAGTGCTGACGGAGCCCCGCACTGTCGGAGGGTCAGTGCTGAGGGAGTGCCGCACTGTCGGAGGGTCGGTGCTCAGGGAGCCCCGCACTGTCGGAGGGTCAGTGCTGAGGGAGCGCCGCACTGTGGGAGGGTCAGTGCTGAGGGAGCGCCGCACTTTCGGAGGGTCAGTGCTGAGGGAGCGCCGCACTGTCGGGGGGTCAGTGCTGAGGGAGAGCCGCACTGTGGGAGGGTCAGTGCTGAGGGAGCGCCGCACTGTGGGAGGGTCAGTGCTGAGGGAGCGCCGCACTGTCGGGGGGTCAGTGCTGAGGGAGAGCCGCACTGTGGGAGGGTCAGTGCTGAGGGAGCGCCGCACTGTCGGAGGGTCAGTGCTGAGGGAGCGCCGCACTGTCGGGGGGTCAGTGCTGAGGGAGAGCCGCACTGTGGGAGGGTCAGTGCTGAGGGAGCGCCGCACTGTGGAGGGTCAGTGCTGAGGGAGCGCCGCACTGTCGGAGGGTCAGTGCTGAGGGAGCGCCGCACTGTCGGAGGGTCAGTGCTGAGGGAGCGCCGCACTGTCGGAGGGTCAGTGCTGAGGGAGCGCTGCACTGTCAGAGGGTCAGTGCTGAGGGTGTGCCGCACTGTCGGAGGGTCAGTGCTGAGGGAGTGCCGCACTGTCGGAGGGTCAGTGCTGAGGGAGCGCCGAACAGTTGGAGAGTCAGTGCTGAGGGAGCGCCGCACTGTCGGAGGGCCAGTGCTGAGGGAGCGCCGCACTGTCGGAGGGTCAGTGCTGAGGGAGCGCTGCACTGTCAGAGGGTCAGTGCTGAGGGTGTGCCGCACTGTCGGAGGGTCAATGCTGAGGGAGCGCCGAACAGTTGGAGAGTCAGTGCTGAGGGAGAGCCGCACTGTCAGAGGGTCAGTGCTGAGGGAGCGCCGCACTGTCGGAGGGTCAGTGCTGAGAGAGTGGAGCACTGTTGGAGGGTCAGTGCTGAGGGAGCACCGCACTGTCGGAGGGTCAGTGCTGAGGGAGCGCCGCACTGTCGGAGGGTCAGTGCTGAGGGAGCGCCGCACTGTCGGAGGGTCAGTGCTGAGGGAGCGCCGCACTGTCGGAGGGTCAGTGCTGAGGGAGCGCCGCACTGTCGGAGGGTCAGTGCTGAGGGAGCACCGCACTGTCGGAGGGTCAGTGCTGAGGGAGCGACGCATTGTGGGAGGGTCAGTGCTGAGGGAGCACCGCAGTGTCGGAGGGTCAGTGCTGAGGGAGCACCGCACTGTCAGAGATGCTGGTTTGATCAGGATGATGAATGAATGCAGCGTTCCCTCAGCCCACTTTTGAGAGGATAAAGTTCCCATGGTTAATATTGGGTGAAGGGGGCGGGGAGTGGGGCGTTGAGGGGAGTAGTGAGTTGGGGGGCACAGTCTGATCTCCCCAGTGACCTGGGGTTGGTATTTATTCCTCAGCTAATGTGACTGACAGCAGATGATCTGGGGGCCTTGGCTGTTGTAGGTCCCTGCAATGCAACGAGTTTCCGACATCACAGCCCCTTCATTGGCTGTGACAGTCCTGAGGTGGTGAGAGGGAGCGGGGGAAGGGCGAGTTCTTCACTCGCAGCCCCCCCCCCCCCCTCCCCCCGTCCCCGTCCCCACTATCACAGCGCCAGGGCATGGGGGGGCGGGGAAGGGTGGGGGACTGGGCTGAGTTACTCCTGCAGGGTCACGGGGGGGAAAGATGTGGGTACTGGGCGAGTCCCTCTTGCGAAAGTGGCCACTTCTGAGCTCTGACAGTTCGATCGTTCATTACATTTCGCTCCAAACCCAGGGGTTAGCACTGCTGCTTTACAGGCTTGATTCCCGGTTCGGGTCACTGTCTATGCGGGGTCTGCACGTTCTCCCCGTGCCTGTGTGGGTTTCCTCCGGGTGCTCCGGTTTTCTCCCACAAGTCCCGAAAGACGTGCTCGTTAGGTGAATTGGACATTCTGAATTCTCCCTCTGTGTGACCCGAACTAGCGCCGGAATGTGGCGACGAGGGGATTTTCACAGTAACTGCATTGCAGTGTTAATGTAAGCCTACTTGTGACAATAAAGATTATTATTACTGGTCAATGCGCCTCTCCCTCTGTTCGACAGATCCTGACTGGGGAAGATTGGAATGTGGTGATGTACGACGGCATTATGGCTTTTGGAGGACCCTATTTTCCGGGCATGCTCGTCTCGATTTATTTCATCATCCTCTTCATCTGCGGGAACTGTATCCTTAACTGACCTGCCGTGGCATTGCTCCTGGATGGAGCGGTTATTCATCATAAAGGGACTAGTGTGGTGGCAGCTTTACTCTGTATCTAACTCCGTGCTGTACCTGTCCTGGGAGTGTTTGATGGGGACAGTGCAGAGGGAGCTTTACTCTGTATCTAACCCCGTGCTGTACCTGTCCTGGGAGTGTTTGATGGGGACAGTGTAGAGGGAGCTTTACTCTGTATCTAACCCCGTGCTGTACCTGTCCTGGGAGTGTTTGATGGGGACAGTGTGGAGGGAGCTTTACTCTGTATCTAACCCCATGCTGTACCTGTCCTGGGAGTGTTTGATGGGGACAGTGTAGAGGGAATTTTACTCTGTATCTAACCCCGTGCTGTCTCTGTCCTGGGAGTGTTTGATGGGGACAGTGTGGAGGGAGCTTTACTCTGTATCTAACCCCGTGCTGTACCTGTCCTGGGAGTGTTTGATGGGGACAGTGTAGAGGGAGCTTTACTCTGTATCTAACCCCGTGCTGTCCCTGTCCTGGGAGTGTTTGATGGGGACAGTGTAGAGGGAGCTTTACTCTGTATCTAACCCCGTGCTGTACCTGTCCTGGGAGTGTTTGATGGGGACAGTGCAGAGGGAGCTTTACTCTGTATCCAACCCTGTGCAGTACCTGTCCTGGGAGTGTTTGATGGGGACAGTGTAGAGGGAGCTTTACTCTGTATCTAACCCCGTGCTGTACCTGTCCTGGGAGTGTTTGATGGGGACAGTGTAGAGGGAGATTTACTCTGTATCTAACCCCGTGCTGTACCTGTCCTGGGAGGGTTTGATGGGGACAGTGTAGAGGGAGATTTACTCTGTATCTAACCCCGTGCTGTACCTGTCCTGGGAGTGTTTGATGGGGACAGTATAGAGGGAGCTTTACTCTGTATTTAACCCCGTGCTGTACATGTCCTGGGAGTGTTTGATGGGGATAGTGTAGAGGGAGATTTACTCTGTATCTAACCCCGTGCTGTACCTGTTCTGGGAGTGTTTGATGGGGACAGTGTACAGGGAGCTTTACTCTGTATCTAACCCCGTGCTGTACCTGTCCTGGGAGTGTTTGATGGGGACAGTGTAGAGGGAGCTTTACTCTGTATCTAACCCCGTGCTGTACCTGTCCTGGGAGTGTTTGATGGGGACAGTGTAGAGGGAGCTTTACTCTGTATCTAACCCCGTGCTGTACCTGTCCTGGGAGTGTTTGATGGGGACAGTGTAGAGGGAGCTTTACTCTGTATCTAACCCCGTGCTGTACCTGTCCTGGGAGTGTTTGATGGGGACAGTGTGGAGGGAGCTTTACTCTGTATCTAACCCCGTGCTGTACCTGTCCTGGGAGTGTTTGATGGGGACAGTGTAGAGGGAGTTTTACTCTGTATCTAACCCCGTGCTGTCTCTGTCCTGGGAGTGTTTGATGGGGACAGTGTGGAGGGAGCTTTACTCTGTATCTAACCCCGTGCTGTACCTGTCCTGGGAGTGTTTGATGGGGACAGTGTAGAGGGAGCTTTACTCTGTATCTAACCCCGTGCTGTCCCTGTCCTGGGAGTGTTTGATGGGGACAGTGCAGAGGGAGCTTTACTCTGTATCCAAACCTGTGCAGTACCTGTCCTGGGAGTGTTTGATGGGGACAGTGTAGAGGGAGCTTTACTCTGTATCTAACCCCGTGCTGTACCTGTCCTGGGAGTGTTTGATGGGGACAGTGTAGAGGGAGATTTACTCTGTATCTAACCCCGTGCTGTACCTGTCCTGGGAGGGTTTGATGGGGACAGTGTAGAGGGAGATTTACTCTGTATCTAACCCCGTGCTGTACCTGTCCTGGGAGTGTTTGATGGGGACAGTATAGAGGGAGCTTTACTCTGTATTTAACCCCGTGCTGTACATGTCCTGGGAGTGTTTGACGGGGATAGTGTAGAGGGAGATTTACTCTGTATCTAACCCCGTGCTGTACCTGTCCTGGGAGTGTTTGATGGGGACAGTGTAGAGGGAGCTTTACTCTGTATCTAACCCCGTGCTGTACCTGTCCTGGGAGTGTTTGATGGGGACAGTGTAGAGGGAGCTTTACTCTGTATCTAACCCCGTGCTGTACCTGTCCTGGGAGTGTTTGATGGGGATAGTGTAGAGGGAGATTTACTCTGTATCTAACCCCGTGCTGTACCTGTCCTGGGAGTGTTTGATGGGGACAGTGTACAGGGAGCTTTACTCTGTATCTAACCCCGTGCTGTACCTGTCCTGGGAGTGTTTGATGGGGACAGTGTAGAGGGAGCTTTACTCTGTATCTAACCCCGTGCTGTACCTGTCCTGGGAGTGTTTGATGGGGACAGTGTAGGGGGAGCTTTACTCTGTATCTAACCCCATGCTGTACCTGTCCTGGGAGTGTTTGATGGGGACCGTGTAGAGGGAGCTTTACTCTGTATCTAACCCCGGGCTGTACCTGTCCTGGGAGTGTTTGATGGGGACAGTGTAGGGGGAGCTTTACTCTGTATGTAACCCCGTGCTGTACCTGTCCTGGGAGTGTTTGATGGGGACAGTGTAGAGGGAGCTTTACTCTGTATCTAACCCCGTGCTGTACCTGCCCTGGGAGTGTTTGATGGGGACAGTGTAGAGGGAGCTTTACTCTGTATCTAACCCCGTGCTGTACCTGTCCTGGGAGTGTTTGATGGGGACAGTGTAGAGGGAGCTTCACTCTGTATCTAACCCCGGCTGGAATACTCTGCTGGCATTATTGTTCCTAACTCTTTGTCATGCAGACATTCTGCTGAACGTATTCTTGGCGATTGCCGTGGACAACCTGGCAGACGCGGATGGCGGGGGTGGGAAAAAGGGCAAGAGGAAGGGGATGGGGAGGTAAGACAGCAGACTGTGCGTTCCCTGAGCAAGGCAGGGTCTTCACTGACGAGGCAGCGGAGGGCTGGGAGTTATGGCGCAGCGCCACATGGAGAGGGTGAAGGTGGAACCGCGTGCTGAGGGAACGGCGCCCGTCCCTCGGGGAAAGGCTCTGCGCGACGCCACCCCCAGTCAAACAGCCCGAGGTCACTCGTCGGCAGCGGTGGGCATGGCCCCCTCTCGCGGAGCAGGGGCTGTGACCAGCGTGGTTGCCGGCATTTACCAATACCCTGACCCACTGTGACACCTTGGGCAACCCACCCCTCGCCCACCCCCACCTGCACCCCTCTCCCCTCCCCTCTCCCGCCCAGAAGATTGCTGCCCGAGACAGGAGCCTGGGGAGGATGAAGACCGGGCCTCCTGGGGTCAGGTTGAGAGAAGTCACGGCCCTTCCAAGGCTCAGGGGCAACTGATTGTCCCACAAGAATCAAACTGACTGGGCCTCGGCCGGAATGTTCCGGAGTCTGACACTTTCCTCTCTCTCTCTCCCCCCCCCTCCCTTGGCAGTGCGGACAATAGCAGTGGCGAGCTGGGTAAAGATTCCAATCACATGAAGGTAAGGCTGTCAACTGAAACCTTCTCAAACCAAACCCCATCTCCCTCCGTCCCCAACGGCAACCCAGTCCTCACATCCACTGAAGCACTGTCTCCTCCACCCTCCCTCTCTCTGTAACCTACTCCAGCCTCTACAACACTCCCTATCTCTGTAACCTCCTCCAGCCCCTACAACCCTCCCTATCTCTGTAACCTCCTCCAGCCCCTACAACCCTCCCTATCTCTGTAACCCCCTCCAGCCCCTACAACCCTTCCTATCTCTGTAACCTCCTCCAGCCCCTACAACCCTCCGTATCCCTGTAACCTCCTCCAGCCCCGACAACCCTCCCTATCTCTGTAACCTCCTCCAGCCCCTACAGCCCTCCCTATCTCTGTACCTCCTCCAGCCCCTACAACCCTCCCTATCTCTGTAACCTCCTCCAGCCCCGACAACCCTCCCTATCTCTGTACCTCCTCCAGCCCCTACAACCCTCCCTATCTCTGTAACCTCCCCGTCCCTACAACCCTCCCTATCTCTGCAACCCCCTCCAGCCCCTACAACCCTCCCTATCTCTGCAACCTCCTCCAGCCTCCACAACCCAACCTATCTCTGTAACCTCTTCCAGCCCCTATAACCCTCCCTATCTCTGTAACCTCCTCCAGACCCTACAACCCTCCCTATCTCTGTAACCTCCTCCAGCCCCTACAACCCTCCCTATCTCTGTACCTCCTCCAGCCCCTACAAATCTCCCTATCTCTGTAACCTCCTCCAGTCCCTACAACCCTCCCAATCTCTGTATCCCCCTCCAGCCCCGACAACCCTCCCTATCTCTGCAACCTCCTCCAGCCCCGACAACTCTCCCTATCCCTGTAACCTCCTCCAGCCCCTACAACCCTCCCTATCTCTGTACATCCTCCAGCCCCTACAACCCTCCCTATCCCTGTAACCTCCTCCAGACCCTACACCCCTCCCTATCTCTGTAACCCCCTCCAGCCCCTACAACCCTCCCTATCTCTGTAACCTCCTCCAGTCCCTACAACCCTCCCTATCTCTGTAACCCCTCCAGCCCCTACAACCCTCCCTATCTCTGTAACCTCCTCCAGCCCCACAACCCTCCCTATCGCTGTAACCTCCCCAGCCCCTACAACCCTCCCTATCTCTGTAACCTCCTCCAGCCCCTACAACCCTACCTATCTCTGTAACCTCCTCCAGCCCCGACAAATCTCCCTATCTCTGTAACCTCCTCCAGTCCCTACAACCCTCCCTATCTCTGTAACCTCCTCCAGCCCCTACAACCCTCCCTATCTCTGCAACCTCCTCCAGCCCCTACAACTCTCCCTATCTCTGTAACCTCCTCCAGCCCCTACAACCCTCCCTATCTCTGTACCTCCTCCAGCCCCTACAACCCTCCCTATCTCTGTAACCTCCTCCAGACCCTACAACCCTCCCTATCTCTGTAACCCCTCCAGCCCCTACAACCCTCCCTATCTCTGTAACCTCCTCCAGCCCCAACAACCCTCCCTATCTCTGTAACCTCCTCCAGTCCCTACAACCCTCACTATCTCTGTAACCTCTTCCAGCCCCTACAACCCTCCCCATCTCTGTAACCTCCTCCAGTCCCTACACCCCTCCCTATCTCTGTAACCTCCTCCAGCCCCTACAACCCTCCCTATCTCTGTAACCTCCTCCAGTCCCTACAACCTTCCCTATCTCTGTAACCTCCTCCAGCCCCGACAACCCTCCCTATCTCTGTACCTCCTCCAGCCCCTATAACCCTCCCTATCTCTGTACCTCCTCCAGCCCCTACAACCCTCCCTATCTCTGTAACCTCCTCCAGCCCCTACAACCCTCCCTATCTCTGTAACCTCCTCCAGCCCCTACAACCCTCCCTATCTCTGTAACCTCCTCCAGCACCGACAACCCTCCCTATCTCTGTAGCCTCCTCCAGCTCCTGCAACCCACCCTATCTCTGTAACCTCCTCCAGCCCCGACAACCCTCCCTATCTCTGTACCTCCACCAGCCCCTACAACCCTCCCTATCTCTGTAACCTCCTCCAGACCCTACACCCCTCCCTATCTCTGTAACCTCCTCCAGCCCCTACAATCCCTCCCTATCTCTGTAACCTCCTCCAGTCCCTACAACCCTCCCTATCTCTGTAACCCCCTCCAGCCCCTACAACCCTCACTATCTCTGTAACCTCCTCCAGCCCCTACAACCCTCCCTAGCTCTGTACCTCCTCCAGTCCCTACAACCCTCCCTATCTCTGTAACCTCCTCCAGCCCCTACAGCCCTCCCTATCTCTGTAACCTCCTCCAGCCCCTAAAACCCTCCCTATCGCTGTAACCTCCTCCAGCCCCTACAACCCTCCCTATCTCTGTAACCTCCTCCATGCCCCTACAACCCTACCTATCTCTGTAACCTCCTCCAGCCCCTACAACCCTCCCTATCGCTGTAACCTCCTCCAGCCCCTACAACCCTCCCTATCTCTGTAACCTCCTCCAGCCCCTACAACCCTCCCTATCTCTGTAACCTCCTCTAGTCCCTACAACCCTCCCTATCTCTGTAACCCCCTCCAGCCCCTACCACCCTCCCTATCTCTGTAACCCCCTCCAGCCCCTACAACCCTCCCTATCTCTGTAACCTCCTCCAGCCCCTACAACCCTCCCTATCTCTGTAACCTCCTCCAGCACCGACAACCCTCCCTATCTCTGTAGCCTCCTCCAGCTCCTGCAACCCACCCTATCTCTGTAACCTCCTCCAGCCTCTACAACACTCCCTATCTCTGTAACCTCCTCCAGCCCCTACTACCCTCCCTATCTCTGTAACCTCCTCCAACCCCTACAACCCTTCCTATCTCTGTAACCTCCTCCAGCCCCTACAACCCTCCGTATCCCGGTAACCTCCTCCAGCCCCGACAACCCTCCCTATCTCTGTAACCTCCTCCAGCCCCTACAGCCCTCCCTATCTCTGTAACCCCCTCCAGCCCCTACAACCCTCTCTATCTCTGTAACCTCCTCCAACCCCTACAACCCTCCCTATCTCTGTAACCTCCTCCAGCCCCTACATCCTTCCCTATCTCTGTAACCCCCTCCAGACCCTACAACCCTCCCTATCCCTGTAACCTCCTCCAGCCCCTACAACCCTCCCTATCTCTGTACCTCCTCCAGCCCCTACAAATCTCCCTATCTCTGTTACCTCCTCCAGTCCCTACAACCCTCCCAATCTCTGTATCCCCCTCCAGCCCCGACAACCCTCCCTATCTCTGCAACCTCCTCCAGCCCCGACAACTCTCCCTATCCCTGTAACCTCCTCCAGCCCCTACAACCCTCCCTATCTCTGTACCTCCTCCAGCCCCTACAACCCTCCCTATCCCTGTAACCTCCTCCAGACCCTACAACCCTCCCTATCTGTAACCTCCTCCAGCCCCAACAACCCTCCCTATTGCTGTAACCTCCTCCAGCCCCTACAACCCTCCCTATCTCTGTAACCTCCTCCAGCCCCTACCACCCTACCTATCTCTGTAACCTCCTCCAGCCCCTACAACCCTCCCTATCTCTGTAACCTCCTCCAGTCCCTACAACCCTCCCTATCTCTGTAACCTCCTCCAGCCCCTACAACCCTCCCCATCTCTGTAACCTCCTCCAGTCCCTACACCCCTCCCTATCTCTGTAACCTCCTCCAGCCCCTACAACCCTCCCTATCTCTGTAACCTCCTCCAGCACCGACAACCCTCCCTATCTCTGTAGCCTCCTCCAGCTCCTGCAACCCACCCTATCTCTGTAACCTCCTCCAGCCTCTACAACACTCCCTATCTCTGTAACCTCCTCCAGCCCCTACAACCCTCCCTATCTCTGTAACCTCCTCCAACCCCTACAACCCTTCCTATCTCTGTAACCTCCTCCAGCCCCTACAACCCTCCCGTATCCCGGTAACCTCCTCCAGCCCCGACAACCCTCCCTATCTCTGTAACCTCCTCCAGCCCCTACAGCCCTCCCTATCTCTGTACCTCCTCCAGCCCCTACAACCCTCCCTATCTCTGTAACCTCCTCCAGCCCCGACAACCCTCCCTATCTCTGTACCTCCTCCAGCCCCTACAACCCTCCCTATCTCTGTAACCTCCCCGTCCCTACAACCCTCCCTATCTCTGTAACCCCTCCAGCCCCTACAACCCTCCCTATCTCTGCAACCTCCTCCAGCCTCCACAACCCACCCTATCTCTGTAACCTCTTCCAGCCCCTATAACCCTCCCTATCTCTGTAACCTCCTCCAGACCCTACAACCCTCCCTATCTCTGTAACCTCCTCCAACCCCTACAACCCTCCCTATCTCTGTAACCTCCTCCAGCCCCTACATCCTTCCCTATCTCTGTAACCCCCTCCAGACCCTACAACCCTCCCTATCCCTGTAACCTCCTCCAGCCCCTACAACCCTCCCTATCTCTGTACCTCCTCCAGCCCCTACAAATCTCCCTATCTCTGTTACCTCCTCCAGTCCCTACAACCCTCCCAATCTCTGTATCCCCCTCCAGCCCCGACAACCCTCCCTATCTCTGCAACCTCCTCCAGCCCCGACAACTCTCCCTATCCCTGTAACCTCCTCCAGCCCCTACAACCCTCCCTATCTCTGTACCTCCTCCAGCCCCTACAACCCTCCCTATCCCTGTAACCTCCTCCAGACCCTACAACCCTCCCTATCTGTAACCTCCTCCAGCCCCAACAACCCTCCCTATCGCTGTAACCTCCTCCAGCCCCTACAACACTCCCTATCTCTGTAACCTCCTCCAGCCCCTACCACCCTACCTATCTCTGTAACCTCCTCCAGCCCCTACAACCCTCCCTATCTCTGTAACCTCCTCCAGTCCCTACAACCCTCCCTATCTCTGTAACCTCCTCCAGCCCCTACAACCCTCCCATTCTCTGTAACCTCCTCCAGTCCCTACACCCCTCCCTATCTCTGTAACCTCCTCCAGCCCCTACAACCCTCCCTATCTCTGTAACCTCCTCCAGTCCCTACAACCCTCCCTATCTCTGTAACCTCCTCCAGCACCGACAACCCTCCCTATCTCTGTAGCCTCCTCCAGCTCCTGCAACCCACCCTATCTCTGTAACCTCCTCCAGCCCCGACAACCCTCCCTATCTCTGTAACCTCCACCAGCCCCTACAACCCTCCCTATCCCTGTAACCTCCTCCAGACCCTACACCCCTCCCTATCTCTGTAACCCCCTCCAGCCCCTACAACCCTCCCTATCTCTGTAACCTCCTCCAGTCCCTACAACCCCTCCCTATCTCTGTAACCCCCTCCAGCCCCTACAACCCTCACTATCTCTGTAACCTCCTCCAGCCCCTACAACCCTCCCTATCTCTGTAACCTCCTCCTGCCCCTACAACCCTCCCTATCACTGTAACCTCCTCCAGACCCTACACCCCTCCCTAGCTCTGTGACCTCCTCCAGTCCCTACAACCCTCCCTATCTCTGTAACCTCCTCCAGCCCCTACAGCCCTCCCTATCTCTGTAACCTCCTCCAGCCCCTACAACCCTCCCTATCGCTGTAACCTCCTCCAGCCCCTACAACCCTCCCTATCTCTGTAACCTCCTCCTGCCCCTACCACCCTACCTATCTCTGTAACCTCCTCCAGCCCCTACAACCCTCCCTATCGCTGTAACCTCCTCCAGCCCCTACAACCTTCCCTATCTCTGTAACCTCCTCCAGCCCCTACAACCCTCCCTATCTCTGTAACCTCCTCTAGTCCCTACAACCCTCCCTATCTCTGTAACCCCCTCCAGCCCCTACCACCCTCCCTATCTCTGTAACCCCCTCCAGCCCCTACAACCCTCCCTATCTCTGTAACCTCCTCCAGCCCCTACAACCCTCCCTATCTCTGTAACCTCCTCCAGCACCGACAACCCTCCCTACCTCTGTAGCCTCCTCCAGCTCCTGCAACCCACCCTATCTCTGTAACCTCCTCCAGCCCCGACAACCCTCCCTATCACTGTAACCTCCTCCAGCCCCTACAACCCTCCCTATCTCTGTAACCCCCTCCAGCCCCTACAACCCTCCGAGATCTCTGCGCTCCTCCAATTCCGGCCCCTTGACCATCCCCCCCATTCCCATCGCTCCACCAATGGCGGACCTTTCTCTCTCTCTCCCTGTCTTACTCTCTCTCTCTCTCTCCCTGTCTCGCTCTCGCTCTCCCTGTGCCTCTCTCTCACCCTGGCCCTCTCTCCCTGTCTCTCTCTCTCTCCCTGTCTCTCTCTCTCTCTCTGTCCGTCTCTCTCTCCCTGTTCCTCTTGCTCTCTCCCTGTCCCTCTCTCTCTCTCCCTGTCTCTCTCTGCCCATCCCTGTCTCTCTCTCTCTCTCCCTGTCTCGCTCTCTCTCTCCCTGTCTCGCTCTCTCTCTCTCCCTGTCTCTCTCTCTCCCTGTCCCTCTCTCTCTCTCTCCCTGTCTCTCTCTCTCTCTCTCCCTGTCCCTCTCGCTCTCTCTCCCATCCCTGTCTCTCTCCCTCTCTCCCTGTCCCTCTCTCTCTCTCTCCCTGTCCCCCCCTCTCTCTCCCTGTCCCTCTCTCTCTCTCCCTGTCCCTCTCTCTCTCTCTCTCTCTCCCTGTCCCTCTCTCTCACCCTGTCCCTCTCGCTCTCTCGCCCTGTCTCTCTCTCTATCCCTGTCTATCTCTCTCTCTCCCTGTCTCTCTCTCTCTCTCTCTCCCTGTCTCTCCCTCTCTCTCCCTGTCCCTCTCTCTCTCTCTCTCTCTGTCTCTCCCTGTCCCTCTCACTTTCTCTGTCTCTCTGTGTGTGTCTCTCTCTGTCTCTCTCTCTCCCTGTCCCTCTCTCTCTCTTTATCTGTCTCTCTCGCTCTCTGTGTCTCTCCCTGTCCCTCTCACTTTCTCTGCCTCTCTGTGTGTCTCTCTCTCTATCTCTCTTTCTCTGTCCCTCTCTCTCTCTCTCTCTCTCTGTCTCTCTCTCTGTCTCTCTCCCTGTCCCTCTCACTTTCTCTGTCTCTCTCTGTCTCTCTCTGTCTGTCTCTCTCTATCTCTCTCTCTGTCTCTCTCGCTCCCTGCCCTCTCTCTCTCTCTCTCTATCTGTCTCTCTCGCTCTCCCATGCTCAAAAACTGTCCTCTTTGGATTTCGACCCCCTCCGCCTGTGGCTCGGGGTGAAATTCTGTCTGAATGATAGAACATAGAACGATACAGCGCAGTACAGGCCCTTCGGCCCTCGATGTTGCACCGACATGGAAAAAATCTAAAGGCCATCTAACCTACACTATGCCCTTATCATCCATATGCTTATCCAATAAACTTTTAAATGCCCTCAATGTTGGCGAGTTCACTACTGTTGCAGGTAGGGCATTCCACGGCCTCACCACTCTTTGCGTAAAAAACCCACCTCTGACGTCTGTCCTATATCTATTACCCTTCAATTTAAGGCTATGTCCCCTCGTGCTAGCCACCTCCATCCGCGGGAGAAGGCTCTCGCTGTCCACCCTATCTAACCCTCTGATCATTTTGTATGCCTCTATTAAGTCACCTCTTAACCTTCTTCTCTCTAACGAAAACAACCTCAAGTCCATCAGCCTTTCCTCATAAGATTTTCCCTCCATACCAGGCAACATCCTGGTAAATCACCTCTGCACCCGTTCCAAAGCTTCCACGTCCTTCCTATAATGAGGCAACCAGAACTGTACGCAATACTCCAAATGCGGCCGTACCAGAGTTTTGTACAACTGCAACATGACCTCATGGCTCCGGAACTCAATCCCTCTACCAATAAAGGCCAACACACCATAGGCCTTCTTCACAACCCTATCAACCTGGGTGGCAACTTTCAGGGATCTATGTACATGGATACCGAGATCCCTCTGCTCATCCACACTACCAAGAATTTTACCATTAGCCAAATATTCCGGATTTCTGTTATTCTTTCCAAAGTGAATCACCTCACACTTCTCTACATTAAACTCCATTTGCCACCTCTCAGCCCAGCTCTGCAGCTTATCTATGTCCCTCTGTAACCTGCAACATCCTTCCGCACTGTCTACAACTCCACCGACTTTAGTGTCATCTGCAAATTTACTCACCCATCCTTCTGCGCCCTCCTCTAGGTCATTTATAAAAATGACAAACAGCAACGGCCCCAGAACAGATCCTTGTGGTACGCCACTCGTAACTGAACTCCATTCTGAACATTTCCCATCAACTACCACTCTCTGTCTTCTTTCAACTAGCCAATTTATGATCCACATCTCTAAATCACCCTCAATCCCCAGCCTCCGTATTTTCTGCAATAACCGACCATGGGGAACCTTATCAAACGCTTTACTGAAATCCATATACACCACATCAACTGCTCTACCCTCGTCTACCTGTTCAGTCACCTTCTCAAAGAACTCGATAAGGTTTGTGAGGCATGACCTACCCTTCACAAAACCATGCTGACTATCCCTAATCATATTATTCCTATCTAGATGATTATAAATCGCATCTCTTATAATCCTCTCCAAGACTTTACCCACCACAGACGTTAGGCTCACCGGCCTATAGTTACCGGGGTTATCTCTACTCCCCTTCTTGAACAAAGGGACCACATTTGCTATCCTCCAGTCTTCTGGCACTATTCCTGTAGCCAATGATGACCTAAAAATCAAAGCCAAAGGCTCAGCAATCTCTTCCCTGGCTTCCCATCAGGCCCCGGGGACTTATCTATTTTCACCTTGATGCTCCTGTAATACGTGCGGGGGATGTTTTGTTGCAGTAAAGGACGCTAGGGCAATGCAGACTGTTGATTTTATAGTTTGAGCCTGGGACAACATGGTTTAAACCTTTGACCCGTGTGCGATATCAGAAATCTTTGAAGAGGGTTGTGTTGACATTAAAACTTCTGCATCGTGTGCTCAATGTTCTTAGCCTCCTCGCTCAATGAATGGATCACAGACTGGGTCGACCCTCCCCCCAAGTCGCCTCAGTGCGACATTTCACCCACAGTAATCCTCTTACACCCACAGAGCACAGAACAAATCCCTGCTCGTCCCCATAATCGGCTCAACCTAATATGTCAGCTCAGGGTTAAGGAGGCTGCAACTGTGCACAGTATTCCGAGTGGGATAGGGAGACGGGAACTGTGCACAGTATTCTGAGTGGGATAGGGAGACGGGAACTGTGCACAGTATTCCGAGTGGGATAGGGAGACGGGAACTGTGCACAGTATTCCCAGTGGGATAGGGAGACGGGAACTGTGCACAGTATTCCCAGTGGGATAGGGAGACGGGAACTGTGCACAGTATTCCGAGTGGGAGAGGGAGATGGGAACTGTGCACAGTATTCCGAGTGGGATAGGGAGCCGGGAACTGTGCACAGTATTCCGAGTGTGATAGGGAGACGGGAACTGTGCACAGTATTCCGAGTGGGATAGGGAGACGGGAACTGTGCACAGTATTCCGAGTGGGATAGGGAGATGGGAACTGTGCACAGTATTCCGAGTGGGATAGGCAGACCGTAACTGTGCACAGTATTCCGAGTGGGATAGGGAGACGGGAACTGTGCACAGTATTCCCAGTGGGATAGGGAGACGGGAACTGTGCACAGTATTCCCAGTGGGATAGGGAGACGGGAACTGTGCACAGTATTCCCAGTGGGATAGGGAGACGGGAACTGTGCACAGTATTCCGAGTGGGATAGGCAGATGGGAACTGTGCACAGTATTCCGAGTGGGATAGGCAGACCGGAACTGTGCACATTATTCCGAGTGGGATAGGCAGACCGGAACTGTGCACAGTATTCCGAGTGGGATAGGGAGATGGGAACTGTGCACAGTATTCCGAGTGGGATAGGGAGGCGGGAACTGTGCACAGTATTCCGAGTGGGATAGGGAGACGGGAACTGAGCACAGTATTCAAAGTGGGATAGAGAGACGGGAACAGTGCACAGTATTCCGAGTGTGACAGGGAGACGGGAACTGTGCACAGTATTCCGAGTGTGATAGGGAGACCGGAACTGTGCACAGTATTCCGAGTGGGATAGGGAGACGGGAACTGTGCACAGTATTCCGAGTGGGATAGGGAGACCGGACATGTGCACAGTATTCAAAGTGTGATAGGGAGACGGGAACTGTGCACAGTATTCCAAGTGGGATAGGGAGGCGGGAACTGTGCACAGTATTCCAAGTGGGATAGGGAGACGGGAACTGTGCACAGTATTCCAAGTGGGATAGGGAGACGGGAACTGTGCACATTATTCCGAGTGGGATAGGGAGACCGGAACTGTGCACAGTATTCCGAGTGGGATAGGGAGACGGGAACTGTGCACAGTATTCCGAGTGGGATAGGGAGACGCGAACTGTGCACAGTATTCCGAGTGGGATAGGGAGACGGGAACTGTGCACAGTATTCCGAATGGGATAGGGAGACGGGAACTGTGCACAGTATACCAAGTGGGATAGGGAGACGGGAACTGTGCACAGTATTCCAAGTGGGATAGGGAGACGGGAACTGTGCACAGTATTCCGAGTGGGATAGGCAGACCGGAACTGTTCACAGTATTCCGAGTGGGATAGGGAGACGGGAACTGTGCACAGTATTCCGAGTGGGATAGGGAGACTGGAACTGTGCACAGTTTTCCGAGTGGGATAGGGAGACGGGAACTGTGCACAGTATTCTGAGTGGGATAGGGAGACGGGAACTATGCACAGTATTCCAAGTGAGATATGTGTGGTGATATGCATCACTGTAAATACACAAGGGGTTAATGTAAGTACACGTAGACTAGCTAGACACTAGAGGGAGCACCAGAGACATGACACAGACACTCAACCAATCAGTTAGATAGGACATGACCAATGGGCATTCACGATACACGCAGAGGTGACACTACCACAGGAGGGCATTACACAAACCCATATATAAAGGACACAGCACACATGATCTTCCTCTTTCCAGTGGAGACACTCAGTGAGTACAGACACAGGGTTGATTGAACATCACACCCACCACGTGGATTGTAGCAGACTGGTTCGTCAGTCTGAGTAGCTATAGAAGGATTAACGGGAGAGTCGAATCCAAGTAGGAGAATTGTTAACAGTTTAATAAATGTGTTAAAGCTATCTCCAAGTCTGAACCTTCCTTTGTCAGAGTGCTCATCAAGGAAGCAGCTTATGCTACGTCAAGAGCATAACAAAACATGGTACCAGTGAGTGATTGTTTCAATACATATAGTCACAACTCAGCGAACAGTGACAACCAGCAACAACACCCAGGCAAGATGATCGAGATTCCGGTTCCAGAGCGGCTCAGGTACCAAAGCAATCTCCGTGAAAACTGGCGGGCATTCCGGCAAAGGTTTGAGATCTTCCTGGTAGCAGCCGACCTACAAGAGGTGGCCGATGCTGAAAAGACAGAGATTCTGCTCACCATCGCGGGTGCCAGAGCAGAAGAAATCTTCAAAACATTCAAGTTCTCCAAAGGGCAAAACAGGAGCGACTTCCAGGCAGTCCTGGACAAATTCGAACAATACTGCGAGGAAAACACAAACAAACCAATGGAAAACGGTAAAAGCGGCATCAATACTAACCGGGATGGGCCGGGATGGGCGAGCAGCGAACGACAATTCTGATCGGCGGCCATCTTGGAAAAGGTACCGCACATGCGCAGTTGAGAGAAATGGACAAAGTAAAGGAGCAGCGATCTGCGCATGCGCAATCGCTTCCCACGCTCTACGTCACACACTTTGTGACGTCAGAGACCACAGACCACGCCCACTTAAAGGGGAAATGTCCCAAAACACGGAAAAAAACTTTTAAGGCCGTAAAACCCAATTCTTTCACCTGGAACGACAGCACAATGCCTGAAATTCGACCAGTAGCTGAAAGTAAACTCCGCAGAACCCTGCAACAAGCAGTTAGCACTGACCTAAGAGATCATACAGTCCTTGAAGACTACGACTCCGACCTCGATTTCTTCTTTGGACATCGCGAGCCCAATGCCAGCTCCGACACTAACAGTGATGATGTGGCCCTAGAAGACTACGACTCAGTCGAAGGTTTCATCATTGGAGATGGCGACCCCAGTACCAAATCCGAACCGCAACGAGATGTGTTCTACAGTGAAGAATCCGACACAGACAGCTCAGCATATATGACATCCCGACTCGTGAGTGTAGGATTAGGCTGCGGCCTGATGCCAAGAGACAGAGAGTGACACAAGCCTCCACAGCGAGCTCCCGGACAGACTCCACGATGGAAGGAACGCAAGACTCCAGAGCGCTGTCCTTGCGTGAACAAGAAGTGACTCGAGTGACACAAGCCTCCACAGCGAGCTCCCGGACAGACTCCACGATGGAAGCAACGCAAGACTCCAGAGCGCTGTCCTTGCGTGAACAAGAAGTGACTCGAGTGACAGAAGCCTCCACAGCGAGCTCGTGGACAGACTCCACGATGGAAGCAACGCAAGACTCCAGAGCGCAGTCCTTGCATGAACAAGACCACGAGGGTCTAGCAACCTCCTCTGAGCAACCAGCAGCAGACAATACACGTCTGCCACGCTCAAGTGAACAACAGAAAGACTATGACAGTCTGCCACGCCCCAGTGAACGACAAGAAGACACTTGAGGCTCTACCCACTGTATGTGAGACAAGTGACGACGGCATCCCACTTCCCATACAAGATGTGCAACGTGACAGACCTCAGCTAGTGTGTACAGAGGCACTCGACAATCACTGGTGACTCCGGTGACACCACGTTACTTCAAACCTCATTGGCTCGAGCCTCTCCACAGGCAAATGCATTCCTGAATGTTTTGACTCCAGACGTGGAGCATCGACAAACCAACACTGACTCGGGTGAAACAGACCAGACTCCAGACGGGGAGCGCCGCAAACTCAGTGACGGCCGCTCCAGGAAACAGAAGATGCCACAAAGCACGCTGACACGAGTAACTGTGCGAAGGACTCGTATTATCCACAGAGTGTGGTTCTTGAGCACAGCAAACACAACACCAGCACCCAGAAGCGTACCAAAGGCAACAACGTCGACAACAAGCACGACAAAGACAACACCGATGGAACGGCGACTGGTACGACAGAGAATTTACAGTGCAGAAGGAGACCATTCGGCCCATCGAGTCTGCACCGGCTCTTGGAAAGAGCACCCTACCCAAGCCCATACCTCCACCCTATCCCCATAACCCAGTAACCCAGCCCAACACAAAGGGCAATTTCGGACACTAGGGGCAATTTATCACGGCCAATCCACCTAACCTGCACATCTTTGGACTGTGGGAGAAAACCGGAGCACCCGGAGGAAACCCACGCACACACGGGGAGAACGTGCAGACTCCACACAGACAGTGACCCAAGCCGGGAATCGAACCTGGGACCCTGGAGCTGTGAAGCAATTGTGCTATCCACAATGCTACCGTGCTACCCAACTCTGTACAACTCTGCCCATGAGGGACACTGTTACTGCTCAGCTCAGTGACATACCATGGCAGGATGGTGCATCTTTCCACTTCACGTTTGCTGCACTGCCAACAGGCAACCTGTCTTTCAGGACAGATGCCATCATCTGGCGGATGAGTATCAGGCGGATGGGGGCCCTCTTTCTCGCTGGGAAGTTGGAGGGAAGGTTGCCCCCCCCCCCCCCCCCCAGGGAATATCTTCAGGTATATGCAGATTAGGGCGTTTGTTAAGCGGCAGGTGGCGGAGTTTCCACTGTTGCCGCCAAGGGGGGTTCAGGACAGGGTGCTCTCAGGGATGTGGGTGGCTGAAGGCAGGATCTCGGCAATCTACCAAGTGTTGCAGAAGGGGGAGGGGGCCTCAGTGGAGGAGCTGAAAGCAAAGTGGGAGGAGGAGCTGGGAGAGGAGATTGACGAGGGGACGTGGGTGGACGCCCTGGGGAGGGTGAATTCCTCCTCCTCTTGCGCGAGGCTTAGTCTAATCCAACTAAAGGTGCTGCATAGGGCGCATATGACTGGGACCAGGCTGAGCCGGTTCTTTGGGGGAGAGGGCAGGTGTGGCAGGTGTTCGGGGAGCCCAGCGAATCACACCCACATGTTCTGGGCGTGTCCGGCGTTGGAGGGTTTCTGGAAGGGGTGGCGGGGACCTTGCCCAGGGTGGTTGGCTCCAGGGTGGAATTGGGCTGGGGGCTCGCTATTTTTGAGGTAGCATCGGAGCCGGGAGTGCAGGAGGCGAGAGAGGCCGGTATTCTGGCCTTTGCGTCTCTAGTAGCCCGGCGAAGGATCCTCTTGCAGTGGAGGGATGCGAAGCCCCGAGCCCGGAATCCTGGATCAACGACATGGCTGGGTTTATCAAACTGGAGAGGGTCAAGTTTGCCCTGAGGGGGTCGGTGCAAGGGTTCTTCCGGCGGTGGCAGCCTTTTCTAGACTTCCTGGCGGAGCATTAGAGGGTGGGGGGGGGGGGGGGGCGGGTTACATGTTCGCTATGGGGGATGGGTGTTTGGTTTCATGTTCATTATTTTTGTTAATTTATTGCTTTTGTATTTGGGGAGGTTACTGTTTTTCTCTTGTTCTGTTGGTTAAAATGTGTTGAAAATTTGAATTAAAATTATTTTTTTTTAAACGTCGCTACCACCAGCATCGGAAGAAAAAAAGACTCCAAATCAGACAACAAAGTGATTTGACCACTTCTTGGTTCCTTACGCACAGGGACACTGACGGCGTTTACAAAGCAACGCCACCATCACCACCTCACCAACCCAACAAGAAAGACACACGGCCATAATAATTAATGAATTTTGGACTCATGAATTTGATTTGAACTTATTGTTTAATGATCACTGTTATCATAACTTGTACAGAGCATCGCTTATCTACCTGTTTTTGTTAAACTTTCTTTAAGTGTACAGAAAATATGTCACACGAAAAAAAGGGGGATGTGGTGATATCCATCACTGTTAATACACAAGGGGTTAATGTAAATACACGTAGATTAGCTAGACACTAGAGTGAGAACCAGAGACATCACACACACACACACTCAACCAATAAGTTAGATAGGACACGACCAATGGGCATTCACGGTACACACAGAGGTGACACTACCACAGGAGGGCATTACACCAACCCATATATAAAGGACACAGCACACATGATCTTCCTCTTTCCAGTGGAGACACTCAGTGAGTACAGACACAGGGTTGATTGAATATCACACCCACCACGTGGATTGTAGCAGACTGGTTCGTCAGTCTGAGTAGCTATAGAAGGATTAACAGGAGAGTCGATTCCAAGTAGGAGAATTGTTAATAGTTCAATAAATGTGTTGAAGCTATATCCACGTCTGAACCTTCCTTTGTCAGAGTGTACATCAAGGAAGCAGCTTATGCTACGTCAAGAGCATAACAAAACAATAGGGAGACCGGAACTGTGCACAGTATTCCGAGTGGGATAGGGAGACCGGAACTGTGCACAGTATTCCGAGTGTGATAGGGAGACCGGAACTGTGCACAGTATTCCATGTGGGATATGGAGACTGGAACTATGCACAGTATTCCATGTGGGATATGGAGACCGGAACTGTGCACAGTATTCCAAGTGGGATATGGAGACCGGAAATGTGCACAGTATTCCGAGTGGGATATGGAGACCGGAACTGTGCACAGTATTCCATGTGGGATATGGAGACTGGAACTGTGCACAGTATTCCGAGTGGGATATGGAGACCGGAACTGTGCACAGTATTCCATGTGGGATATGGAGACCGGAACGGTGCACAGTATTCCATGTGGGATATGGAGACTGGAACTGTGCACAGTATTCCGAGTGGGATATGGAGACCGGAACTGTGCACAGTATTCCGAGTGGGATATGGAGACCGGAACTGTGCACAGTATTCCGAGTGGGATATGGAGACCGGAACTGTGCACAGTATTCCGAGTGGGATATGGAGACCGGAACTGTGCACAGTATTCCGAGTGGGATATGGAGACCGGAACTGTGCACAGTATTCCGAGTGGGATATGGAGACCGGAACTGTGCACAGTATTCCGAGTGGGATATGGAGACCGGAACTGTGCACAGTATTCCGAGTGGGATATGGAGACCGGAACTGTGCACAGTATTCCGAGTGGGATATGGAGACCGGAACTGTGCACAGTATTCCGAGTGGGATATGGAGACCGGAACTGTGCACAGTATTCCGAGTTGGATTACACCAAGTGCTGCTCTAAACAATCCCCCTGGAAATGATCCTTAATGTTTGCTGTTCAGATGAGCTTGTTAAATTGCTGCGTTACCTTTAGCCCCGCCGCTTACCTCCCTCATCCCCAACCCCAAAACCCTGTGTGTCTCTTGTCTAATGAATGGACACCCAGTTCCCAAGTGTTGCTGTGCAAGGTCCTGTCATCTCGCTCTCTTTCGCTGCCGTTTCCGAGTTTAGTTTCTACACAGAGAGGCAAATTGCTTATTTTCTCCCTCTCGTTATGTTCCCTTATAAGGATGAGGAGGAGGAGGAGGAAGAATCTGATCAGGAGGATGTGCTGAGCGACACAGGAGGTAAGAGGTCCCAACAGGGCAGCATGAAGTCAGGGTGCGAGAGGGAGCTTCGCGATTACCATCAGCCCCCAGCGCAGCTCTGTTCACATGAGGCTGTCGGAGGGTCAGTACTGAGGGAGCGCCGCACTGTCGGAGGATCAGTGCTGAGGGAGCGCCGCACTGTCGGAGGGTCAGTGCTGAGGGAGCGCCGCACTGTGGGAGGGTCAGTGCTGAGGGAGCTCCGCACTGTCGGAGGGTCAATGCTGAGGGAGCGCCGCACTGTCGAAGGGTCAGTGCTGAGGGAGCGCCGTACTGTCGGAGGGTCAGTGCTGAGGGAGTGCCGCACTGTCGGAGGGTCAGTGCTGAGGGAGTGCCGCACTGTCGGAGGGTCAGTGCTGAGGGAGCCCCGCACTGTCGGAGGGTCAATGCTGAGGGAGCGCCGCACTGTCAGAGGGTCAGTGCTGAGGGAGCGCCGCACTGTCGGAGGGTCAGTGCTGAGGGAGCCCCGCACTGTCGGAGGGTCAGTGCTGAGGGAGCGCCGCACTGTCAGAGGGTCAGTGCTGAGGGAGCGCCGCACTGTCAGAGGGTCAGTACTGAGGGAGTGCCGCACTGTCGGAGGGCAAGTGCTGAGGGAGCGCCGCACTGTCGGAGGGTCAGTGCTGAGGGAGCGCCGCACTGTAGGAGGGTCAGTGCTGAGGGAGCGCCGCACTGTCAGAGGGTCAGTGCTGAGGGAGCGCCGCACTGTCGGAGGGTCAGTGCTGAGGGAGCGCCGCACTGTTGGAGGGTCAGTGCTGAGGGAGTGCTGCACTGTTGGAGGGTCAGTGCTGAGGGAGTGCTGCACTGTTGGAGGGTCAGTGCTGAGAGAGCGCCGCACTGTTGGAGGGTCAGTGCTGGGGGAGTGCGGCACTGTTGGAGGGTCAGTGCTGAGGGAGCTCCGCACTGTCGGAGGGTCAGTGCTGAGGGAGTGCCGCACTGTCGGACGGTCAGTGCTGAGGGAGCGCTGCACTGTCGGAGGGTCAGTGCTGAGGGAGCGCTGTACTGTCGGAGGGTCAGTGCTAAGGGAGTGCCGCACTGTCGGAGGGTCAGTGCTGAGGGAGCGTTGTACTGTCGGAGGGTCAGTGCTGAGGGAGCGCCGCACTGTCGGCGGGTCAGTGCTAAGGGAGTGCCGCACTGTCGGAGGGTCAGTGCTGAGGGAGCGTTGTACTGTCGGAGGGTCAGTACTGAGGGAGCGCCGCACTGTCGGAGGATCAGTGCTGAGTGAGTGCCGCACTGTCGGAGGGTCAGTGCTGAGGGAGCGCCGCACTGTCGGAGGATCAGTGCTGAGGGATTGCCGCACTGTCGGAGTGTCAGTGCTGAGGGAGCGCCGCACTGTCGGAGGGTCAGTGCTGAGGGAGTGCCGCACTGTCAGAGGGTCAGTGCTGAGGGAGCGCCGCACTGTCGGAGTGTCAGTGCTGAGGGAGCGCCGCATGTCAGAGGGTCAGTGTTGAGGGAGCACCACAGTGTCGGAGGGTCAGTATTGAGGGAGTGCTGCACAGTCGGAGGGTCAGTACTGAGGGAGCGCCGCACTGTCGGAGGGTCAGTACTGAGGGAGCACCGCACTGTCAGAGGGTCAGTGCTGAGGGAGCGCTGCACTCTCAGAGGGTCAGTACTGAGGGAGCGCCGCACTGTCGGAGGGTCAGTGTTGAGGGAGCGGCGCACTGTCAGAGGGTCAGTACTGAGGGAGCGCCGCATTGTCGGAGGGTCAGTACTGAGGGAGCGGCGCACTGTCGGAGGGTCAGTACTGAGGGAGCGGCGCACTGTCGGAGGGTCAATGCTGAGGGAGCGCCGCACTGTCGGAGGGTCAGTGCTGAGGGAGCGCCGCACTGTCGGAGGGTCAGTGCTGAGGGAGCACCGCTCTGTCGGAGGGTCAGTGCTGAGGGAGCGCCGCACTGTCAGAGGGTCAGTGCTGAGGGAGCGCCGCACTGTCGGAGGGTCAGTGCTGAGGGAGCGCCGCACTGTGGGAGGGTCAGTGCTGAGGGAGCGCCGCACTGTCAGAGGGTCAGTGCTGAGGGAGCGCCGCACTGTCGGAGGGTCAGTGCTGAGGGAGTGCCGCACTGTGGGAGGGTCAGTGCTGAGGGAGCGCCACATTGTCGGAGGGTCAGTGCTGAGGGAGCACCGCACTGTCGGAGGGTCAGTGCCGAGGGAGCCGCACTGTCGGAGGGTCAGTGCTGAGGGAGCGCCGCACTGTCGGAGGGTCAGTGCGTGAGTGTGTTTGTGTCTGTGTGTGTATGTCTGTGTGTGTGTGTGTGTGTGTGTCTGTGTGTGTGTGTGTGTTTCTGTGAGTGTGTGTCTGTGAGTGTGTGTCTGTGAGTCTGTGTGTCTGTGAGTCTGTGTGTTTGTGTGTGTCTGTGAGTGTGTCTGTGTGTGTGTCTGTGAGTGTGTGTTTGTGTGAGTGTGTGTGTGTCTGTGTGTATGTGTCTGTGAGTGTGTGTGTGTGTCTGTGTGTGTGTCTGTGAGTGTGTGTGTGTGTCTGTGAGTGTGTGTGTGTGTCTGTGTGTGTGTCTGTGTGTGTGTCTGTGAGTGTGTGTTTGTGTGAGTGTGTGTGTGTGTCTGTGTGTGTGTCTGTGTGTGTGTCTGTGAGTGTGTGTTTGTGTGAGTGTGTGTGTGTGTCTGTGTGTATGTGTCTGTGTCTGTGAGTGTGTGTGTGTGTGTCTGTGAGTGTGTGTGTGTCTGTGAGCATATGTCTGTGTGTGTGTGTCTGTGTGTGTGTGTGTCTGTGTGTGTGTGTGTGTCTGTGAGTGTGTGTGTGTCTGTGAGTGTGTGTGTGTCTGTGAGTGTGTGTGTGTGTGTCTGTGAGTGTGTGTGTGTCTGTGAGTGTGTGTGTGTCTGTGAGTGTGTGTGTGTCTGTGAGTGTGTGTGTGTCTGTGAGCATATGTCTGTGTGTGTGTGTCTGTGTGTGTGTGTGTCTGTGTGTGTGTGTGTCTGTCTGTGTGAATGTGTGTGTGTCCGTGTGTGTCTGTCTGTGTGTGAGTGTGCATCATGTGTGTGTGAGTGTGTCCAGTTCAGTTCAGGTTCTGGTCAATGGTACCCCCCCCCCCTACATATCTGTAGGGGGTGGCATCGCCCGTGGGTGGGATACCCTCAAGCGCACTGAGAAATCAGGGACCCCCTTTCAAAATGGCGACCCGATCTCAGAGGAGCCGGCCTAGCTGGGGGGTTCAGCTCCCCTGTGATGGGCTTCACTGAGGAGGGGGCCCACACTAGCGACAAAATGTGGGTGAGTAACGGTGAGAATCACACGCAAAAAAGCCGACGGGTGACGCGCTGCCAACCCGTTCAAAATGACACCGTTTGTTTGTTTGGTTGAATCGGGCCTGTCCTATTCAAGTTTTCTGCGTTCGCTTGTGTGAGCCTGGTAACTGATCGCTGCTCACTGTGCTCGATTAGTTCCGCCTGGGTGTTGATTCCGAGCAAAGGGGGAAAATGGGCGTCAAGAATCTGGGGGCTGTGACCAGACGCGTGGAGCAGACATTTTGAAGCGTTCGGAAAGCTTTCAAAGTAAACGTCCTGCGTTCCTCTCCGGAGACCTAAACATGTGAAAGTGACCCTTTGCGAGCCACCTGGCTGACGTTTCCTGCCCTCGGAGCTGGTGTTTCCTCTCTGTTTCCCCCCCCCCCCCCCCCCCCTGCAGACGGAGGAGGCGAGGACGAGGAGCAGGAAGGCCGGGCAGAGAGCCTGGTGGGCTCCACGGTGGAGGAGGTGTCGAACTTTGCCCCCCCGAAGGAGAAGATTGTGCCGATTCCGGAGGGCAGCGCCTTTTTCCTTCTCAGCTCCACCAACCCGTGAGTGCCGGGGCTGGTTCGGGAAATGGGGGGCGCCGGGCCTCGTGCGACGCCATTGCCAGGGGTGCAGGCTGGGGGAGGGGCGGCGGGTGGCGGGGGAGGAGAGTTTGATTCAGGACGCACAGCTTCCCTCACCCCCTCCCCGCCCCGCATGTCCCTCCCCTGTGCTGCATGAGGTGGGGGCAACGGCGAAGTGGGGGGTGAGGGTTTCCCACCCCCCCCCCCCCCCCCCATGCAGGGGATAGGATGTGGACGTCACTGGCAAAGGGCACCATTGGGGGATTCCATCCTCCGAGGTAGATAACTTGTTGTTGTGTAAGGGGATTAATGGTCACGGGACCCAGACGGGGTAGATGGAGTTAGGATACAGATCGGGCAGACGCGTGGGACAGGTCCGAGAGGGGCTGAATGGGCCTCCTCCTGTTCCTGTGTAACAGGCTCGAGAGGGGCTGAATGGACCTCCTCCTGTTCCTGTGCAACAGGCTCGATAGGGGCTGAATGGGCCTCCTCCTGTTCCTGTGTAACAGGCTCGAGAGGGGCTGAATGGGCCTCCTCCTGTTCCTGTGCAACAGGCTCGAGAGGGGCTGAATGGGCCTCCTCCTGTTCCCGTGTAACAGGCTCGAGAGGGGCTGAATGGGCCTCCTCCTGTTCCTGTGTAACAGACTCGAGAGGGGCTGAATGGGCCTCCTCCTGTTCCTGTGTAACAGGCTCGAGAGGGGATGAATGGCCCTCCTCCTGTTCCTGTGTAACAGGCTCGAAAGGGGTTGAATGGGCCTCCTCCTGTTCCTGTGTAACAGGCTCGAGAGGGGATGAATGGCCCTCCTCCTGTTCCTGTGTAACAGGCTCAGAGAGGGGCTGAATGGGCCTCCTCCTGTTCCTGTGTAACAGACTCGAGAGGGGCTGAATGGGCCTCCTCCTGTTCCTGTGTAACAGGCTGGAGAGGGGCTGAATGGGCCTCCTCCTGTTCCTGTGTAACAGGCTCGAGAGGGGCTGAATGGGCCTCCTCCTGTTCCTGTGCAACAGGCTGGAGAGGGGCTGAATGGGCCTCCTCCTGTCCCTGTGTAACAGGCTGGAGAGGGGCTGAATGGGCCTCCTCCTGATCCTGTGTAACAGGCTGGAGAGGGTCTGAATGGGCCTCCTCCTGATCCTGTGTAACAGGCTTGAGAGGGGCTGAATGGGGCCTCCTCCTGTTCCCGTGTAACAGGCTCAAGAGGGGCTGAATGGGCCTCCTCCTGATCCTGTGTAACAGGCTGGAGAGGGGCTGAATGGGCCTCCTCCTGTTCCTGTGTAACAGGCTCGAGAGGGGCTGAATGGGGCCTCCTCCTGTTCCTGTGTAACAGGCTGGAGAGGGGCTGAATGGGCCTCCTCCTGTTCCTGTGTAACAGGCTGGAGAGGGGCTGAATGGGCCTCCTCCTGTTCCTGTGTAACAGGCTCGAGAGGGGCTGAATGGGCCTCCTCCTGTTCCTGTGTAACAGGCTCGAGAGGGGCTGAATGGGCCTCCTCCTGTTCCTGTGTAACAGGCTCGAGAGGGGCTGAATGGGCCTCCTCCTGTTCCTGTGTAACAGGCTCGAGAGGGGCTGAATGGGCCTCCTCCTGTTCCTGTGTAACAGGCTCGAGAGGGGCTGAATGGGCCTCCTCCTGTTCCTGTGTAACAGGCTCGAGAGGGGCTGAATGGGCCTCCTCCTGTTCCTGTGTAACAGGCTGGAGAGGGGCTGAATGGGCCTCCTCCTGTTCCTGTGTAACAGGCTGGAGAGGGGCTGAATGGGTCTCCTCCTGTTCCTGTGTAACAGGCTCGAGAGGGGCTGAATGGGCCTCCTCCTGTTCCTGTGTAACAGGCTGGAGAGGGGCTGAATGGGCCTCCTCCTGTTCCTGTGTAACAGGCTCGAGAGGGGCTGAATGGGCCTGCTCCTGTTCCTGTGTAACAGGCTGGAGAGGGGCTGAATGGGCCTCCTCCTGTTCCTGTGTAACAGGCTGGAGAGGGGCTGAATGGGCCTCCTCCTGATCCCATCTAACAGGCTCGGGTTTTACGACTAACAATACAGAGCGCGTCAATTAACCAGAAGCCCCAACACATGACGAAAATAATCTACAGTCCCAGAAACCGGCCATTCGGCCCCTCTGTTTGGTGCCAGTGTTCCACACCTGCCTCCTCCCACACCCCCTCTTCCATCTCCACCTCCCATTTATTTCTCCCTCACGTGTTTATCCAGCTTCCCACCCCCCCCTCAAACATATCAACACGATTCACCTCAACCGCTCCCTGTGGGAAGGGGCTGGCATGGTGCGGATGGGCCGAATGACCTGTTTCGGTGTTGTAGCAATTTGAGGTGGGGGGGGGGACTTTCCATGTCACGGGGGAACTGCGCTAACGTGTCCCTGTTCAACCCGCAGGATCCGTATCGCCTGTCACCACCTCATCCACCACCACATCTTCACCAACCTCATCCTCGTCTTCATCATCCTCAGCAGCATCTCCCTCGCAGCGGAGGATCCCATTCGGGCGCACTCCTTCCGGAACCACGTGAGTGATACACGGGGTGGGGGGGGGGGGGGAGAGTGGTTTAAAGCCATCGTCAGTTCTTACACAAAGGCTCTCACTATCAGAGAGGGAGTCTGCCCCATCAGAGACCCCGTTTACAGGGAGTCTCCCCCATCGAGACCCCTTTTATAGAGAGTCTCCCCCATCGAGACCCCTTTTACAGGGAGTCTCCCCCATCGAGACCCCTTTTACAGGGAGTCTCCCCCATCGAGACCCCTTTTACAGGGAGTCTACCCCATCGAGACCCCTTTCACAGGGAGTATCCCCCATCGAGACCCCTTTCACAGGGAGTCTCCCCCATCGAGACCCCTTTTACAGAGTGTCTCCCCCATCGAGACCCCTTTTACAGAGTCTCCCCCTTCGAGACCCCGTTTACAGGGAGTCTTCCCCATCGAGACCCCTTTTACAGGGTCTGCCCCATCGAGACCCCTTTTACAGGGTCTCCCCCATCGAGACCCCTTTTACAGTCTCCCCCTTCGAGACCCCTTTCACAGGGAGTCTACCCCATCGGGACCCCTTTCACAGGGAGTCTCCCCCATCGAGACCCCTTTTACAGGGAGTCTCCCCCATCGAGACCCCTTTTACAGGGTCTCCCCCATCGAGACCCCTTTTATAGAGAGTATCCCCCATCGAGACCCCTTTTACAGGGAGTCTCCCCCATCGAGACCCCTTTTACAGGGAGTCTACCCCATCGAGACCCCTTTTACAGGGAGTCTCCCCCTTCGAGACCCCTTTTACAGAGTGTCTCCCCCATCAAGACCCCTTTTACAGGGAGTCTACCCCATCGAGACCCCTTTTACAGGGAGTCTACCCCATCGAGACCCCTTTTACAGGGAGTCTCCCCATCGAGACCCCTTTTACAGGGAGTCTCCCCCATCGAGACCCCTTTTACAGGGAGTCTACCCCATCGAGACCCCTTTTACAGGGAGTCTACCCCATCGAGACCCCTTTTACAGGGAGTCACCCCCATCGAGACCCCTTTTATAGAGAGTCTCCCCCTTCGAGACCCCTTTTACAGGGAGTCACCCCCATCGAGACCCCTTTTATAGAGAGTCTCCCCCTTCGAGACCCCTTTCACAGGGAGTCTCCCCCATCGAGACCCCGTTTACAGGGAGTCTCCCCCATCGAGACCCCGTTTACAGGGAGTCTCCCTCATCGAGACCCCGTTTACAGGGAGTCTCCCCCATCGAGACCCCTTTCACAGGGAGTCTGTCCATGGATGGGAGAGCCTGACGGGAGCTGAATTCATTGGTTTGGACTGGAGTTATACTGTCAATGGCCACTTTGTGCTCTCTTCACTCACCCCTGTTATTTGTCTTTTTGATGTCCCCCAGGTACTTGGCTACTTCGACTACGCATTCACCTCGATTTTCACGGTGGAGATCTTCTTCAAGGTACCTCTGACCCCGCTCACCCTCAGTGCACCCTTGGAGGAGTGGGGGGGGGGATGGGGGGGGTTGGCTAGCCTCCCTGCGACCGACCCGGCCCGCCCCCCAACCCCCGCCCCCTCACCTCCACGCCCCCTGTGACCGGGACAGCAAGCGCCGGCGAGTCACCTGATCTCTGCCCGCCACCGCTCGCCTCTCCTTCATCCTGCCTTCCTCCTCGGGGTGGGGAAGCGGGGAGAGGTCCCATGGGAGCGGGAGCGGGGGGGGGGGGGGGGGGGGGCACCACCGGCTCCCACTCCATCCGGCGGGCCCCAAGATGGCCGCCGGGCCGGTCTGAAGGCCCCCCCCCCTGGGCTCTGCCAGGCACGGAGCCAGGCGGCGCTCGGATGGACAGGGCGGATGGTCGGAATGTGATGCGCGCTCCCTCCGACACCGTTACGGTTCACAGCCGATGTTTTAAGGGAAAATGATGGATTATCGAAAGGGGGAAGAGTTGTGACGCGTACCGTCCGATCTCGCAAAGGCCGTACGAGACTCGAGCTTCCTTCTTTACTGGTTTAGCATTTACAGTGGGGTTACCCAGTTAAGTTGGCGGACCACACCCCAACATTTAGAACACAGAGTGCAGAAGGAGGCCATTCGGCCCATCGAGTCTGCACCGACCCACTTGAGCCCTCACTTCCACCCTATCCCTGTAACGCAATAATCCCCTCCTAAACCCCTCCTCGTCACTAAGGGCAATTTATCACGGCCAATCCACCTAACCTGCACATCTTTGGACTGTGGGAGGAAACCGGAGCACCCGGAGGAAACCCACGCACACACGGGGAGGATGTGCAGACTCCACACAGACAGTGAGACAAGCTGGAATTGAACCTGGGACCCTGGAGCTGTGAAGCAATTGTGCTATCCACAATGCTACCGTGCTGCCCTTAAGAACAAATTAATCTACACTCCATTATTCTACCCTAATCCATGTACCTATCCAATAGCCGCTTGAAGGTCCCTAATGTTTCCGACTCAACTACTTCCACAGGCAGTGCATTCCATGCCCCCACTACTCTCTGGGTAAAGAACCTGCCTCTGACATCCTCCCTATATCTTCCACCATTCACCTTAAATTTATATCCCCTTGTAATGGTTTGTTCCACCCGGGGAAAAAGTCTCTGACTACTCTATCTATTCCCCTGATCATCTTATAAACCTCTATCAAGTCGCCCCTCATCCTTCTCCGTTCTAATGAGAAAAGGCCTAGCACCCTCAACCTTTCCCCATAAGACCTACTCTCCATTCCAGGCAACATCCTGGTAAATCTCCTTTGCACCTTTTCCAAAGCTTCCACATCCTTCCTAAAATGAGGTGACCAGAACTGCACACAGTACTCCAAATGTGGCCTTACCAAGGTTTTGTACAGCTGCATCATCACCTCACGGCTCTTAAATTCAATCCCTCTGCTAATGAACGCTAGCACACCATAGGCCTTCTTCACAGCTCTATCCACTTGAGTGGCAACTTTCAAAGATCTATGACCATAGACCCCAAGATCTCTCTGCTCCTTGACATTGCCAAGAACCCTACTGTTAACCCTGTATTCCGCATTCATATTTGTCCTTCCAAAATGGACAACCTCACACTTTTCAGGGTTAAACTCCATCTGCCACTTCTCAGCCCAGCTCTGCATCCTATCTATGCCTCTTTGCAGCCGACAACAACCCTCCTCACTATCCACAACTCCACCAATCTTCGTATCGTCTGCAAATTTACTGACCCACCCTTCAACTCCCTCATCCAAGTCATTAATGAAAATCACAAACAGTAGAGGACCCAGAACTGATCCCTGTGGTACGCCACTGGTAACTGGGCTCCAGGCTGAATATTTGCCATCCACCACCACTCTCTGTCTTTTATCGGTTAGCCAGTTCGTTATCGAACTGGCCAAATTTCCCACTATCCCATGCCTCCTTACTTTCTGCATAAGCCTACCATGGGGAACCTTATCAAATGCCTTACTAAAATCCATGTACACTACATCCACTGCTTTACCTTCATCCATGTGCTTGGTCACCTCCTCAAATAATTCAACAAGACTTGTGAGGCAAGACCTACCCCTCACAAATCCGTTATACAAATAATAGGTAATTGGATTGGATTTGGATTTATTGTCACGTGTACTGAGGTACAGTGAAAAGTATTGTTCTGCGTACAATCCAGACAGATCATTCCATACATGAAAAAACATAGGGCATACGATAAATACACAATGTAAATACATAGACCATCAGGTGAAGCATACGGACTGTAGTACTACTCAGTAGAGAAGATGTGTGAAGAGATCAGTTCAGTCCGTAAGAGGGTCGTTTAGGAGTCTGGTAACAGTGGGGAAGAAGCTGTTTTTGAGTCAGTTCGTGCGTGTTCTCAGACTGCTGTATCTCCTGCCCCGTGGAAGAAATTGGAAGAGTGAGTAAGCCGGGTGGGAGGGATCCTTGATTATGCTGCCCGCTTTCCCCAGGCAGTGGGAGGTGTAGATGGAGTCAGTGGATGGGAGGCAGGTTCGTGTGATGGGACTGGGCGGTGTTCACGACTCTCTGAAGTTCCTTGCGGTCCTGGGCCGAGCAGTTGCCATACCAGGCTGTGATGCAGCCAGATAGGATGCTCTCTATAGGTGCATCTGTAAAATTCGGTAAGGGTTAATGTGGACATGCCGAATTTCCTTAGTTTCCTGAGGAAGTATAGGCGCTGTTGTGCTTTCTTGGTGATAGCGTCGACGTGGGTGGACCAGGATAGATTTTTGGAGATGTGCACCCCTAGGAATTTGAAACTGCTAACCATCTCCACCTCGGCCCCGTTGATGCTGACAGGGGTGTGCACAGTACTTTGCTTCCTAAAGTCGATGACCAGCTCTTTAGTTTTGCTGGCATTGAGGGAGAGATTGTTGTCGTTACACCACTCCACTAGGTTCTCTATCTCCCTCCTGTATTCTGACTCGTCGTTATTCGAGATCCGGCCCACTATGGTCGCGTCGTCTGTAAACATGACATTTTCCAATCACTAATTAACATGATTTGAAACAGTTACCCATTAATATTCATACACGTATAGCGATGATATCATCAAGTTGAGTGAGTGGGCAAATGAATGGCAGATGCAGTATCATTTGGATAAATGTGAGGTTATCCTCTTTGGCAGCAAAAACGAGAAAGCAGATTATTATCTGAATGGCTATAAATTGGGAGAGGGGAGTATGCAATGAGACCTGGGTGTCCTTGTGCACCAGTCGCTGAAGGTAAGCATGCAGGGGCAGCAGGCGGTAAAGAAGGCGAATGGGATGTTGGCCTTCATTGCGAGAGGATTCGAGTACAGAAGCAGGATGTGTTGCTGCAATTGTACACGGCCTTGGTGAGGCCACACCTGGAGTATTGTGCGCAGTTTTGGTCTCCTTACCTGAGGAAGGATGTTCTTGCTATGGAGGGAGAGCAGCGAAGGTTTACCAGACTGATTCCAGGGATGGTGGGACTGAGGAGAGATTGAGTCGGTTAGGATTGTATTTGCTGAAGTTCAGAAGAATGAGGGGGAATCTCATAGAAACCTATCAAATTCGAACAGGACTGGACAGGGTAGATGCAGGAAGGATGTTCCCGATGGTGGGGGGGGGTGTCCAGAACCAGGGGTCACAGCCTGAGGATTCGGGGTAGACCATTTCGGACAGAGATGAGGAGATATTTCTTCACCCAGAGAGTGGTCGGCCTGTGGAATTCGTCACCACAGGAAGTAGTTGAGTCCACAACATTGTATGTTTTCAAGAAGCAGTTAGATATCGCCCTCGGGGCAAAGGGGGTCAGAGGATATGGGGGAAAGGCAGGATTAGGCTGTTGAGTTGGATGATCAGCCATGATCATAATAATAATAATCTTTATTAGTGTCACACTCCACCACAATCCGGCGCCTGTTCGGGTACACTGAGGGGGAATTCAGAATGTCCAATTCACCTAACAAGCACGTCATTCGGGACTTGTGGGAGGAAACCGGAGCTCCCGGAGGAAACCCACGCAGACACGGGGAGCACGTGCAGACTCCGCACAGAGATTCACGCCAGGCAGGAATCGTACCCGGGTCCCTGGCGCTGTGAAGCATTCGTGCTAACCACTGTGCTGCCGTGTGGCCTGATCCTATCTTGTACGTTTTTATGTTTACGCTATAGTTATAGCACTGCTACCTCCCGGGGCCCAGGTTCGATTCTGGCCTCGGGCTAGGTGGATTGGCCATGATGAATTGCCCCTTAGTGCCCAAAGGTTGGGAGGGATTACTGGGTAATGGGGGTCGGGGTGTGGGTCCGGGTCGGGTGCAGATCGATGGCTGAATGGCCTTCCGTACTGTAGGGATTGTATTCTATGAGTTACGACTTCCAATCCAGATTGACAATGGACAAAGCAGCATTTTGTATCTTTGTCCCACCCTGCTCCACATCTCCTCCCTCCCTAAACCTGGTCTAGCGTCCATACTTCACAACTTTATCCGTGTGCTGTAGTTCACCCGACTTTTATCCTTGCCCAATTGCGTCTGTGGAAGGCACACAGCTCGGCTGCTTCATAACTTCAGAACCGGGGCTGGGGTGTTGGCACAGTGGCTAGCACGCCTTCCTCGTGGTGCCAGGGACCCGGGTTCCATTCCGGCCTTTCTCCCCGTGTCTGCGTGGGTTTCCTCCGGCTTCCTCCCACAGTCCAAAGATGCGCAGGGTGGGTGGGGTTAGGGGGTTAGAGCGGGGGACTGGGACTGGGGAGGATGCTCTTTCAGAGGGTCAGTGCAGACACACTCTCTCACACACTCTCTCACACACACATACTCTCTCTCACACACACTCTCTCTCTCACACACTCACTCACACACTCTCTCACACACACATACTCTCTCTCACACACACACTCTCTCTCACACACTCACTCACACACTCTCTCACATACTCTCTCACACACTCTCACACACTCTCTCACACACTCTCTCTCACACACACACTCTCTCTCACACACTCTCTCACACACTCACTCACACACTCACTCTCTCGCACACACTCTCACACACTCACTCACACACACACTCTCTCACACACTCTCTCACACTCTCTCACACACACTCTCTCTCACACACTCTCTCACACTCTCACACACTCACTCTCACACACACTCTCACACACACACTCTCTCACACACTCACTCACACACTCACTCTCTCACACACTCTCTCACACACTCTCTCTCACACACACTCACATTCTCACACACACTCTCTCACACTCTCTCTCACACACTCACTCACACACTCACTCTCTCACACACACTCTCTCTCACACGCACACTCTCTCTCACACACTCTCACACACTCACTCACACATTCACTCTCTCTCACACACACACTCTCACACTCTCTCTCTCACACACTCTCTCACACACTCTCTCACACACACTCACTCACACACTCTCAAACACTCTCTCACACACACACTCTCACACACACTCACTCACACACTCACTCTCTCACACACTCACTCACACCTCACTCTCTCACACACTCACTCACACACTCACTCTCTCACACACTCACATTCTCACTCACTCACACACTCACTCTCTCACACACTCACTCTCTCACACACACTCTCTCTCACACACTCTCACACACTTTCTCTCTCACACACACTCACATACTTTCTCTCACACACACACTCTCACACTCTCTCACACCACTCTCTCTCACACACACTCTCTCACACACACTCACTCTCTCACACACTCTCTTTCACACACACACTCTCTCACACACTCTCTCTCACACACTCTCTCACACACTCTCTCACACACTCTCTCACACACTCTCTCACACACACACTCTCTCACACACACACACTCTCACACACTCTCACACACTCTCTCTCACACACACTCACACACTTTCTCTCACACACACTCTCTCTCACACACTCTCTCACACACTCTCTCACACACACTCTCACACACTCTCTCGCACACTCTCTCGCACACACACTCACACACACACACTCTCTCTCACACACTCTCTCACACACACTCACACACTCACTCTCTCGCACACACTCTCTCACACACACTCACTCACACACTTACTCACTCACACACTCACTCACACACTCACTCACATTCTCACTCACTCACACACTCACTCTCTCACACACACTCTCTCTCACACACACACTCTCTCTCACACACTCTCTCTCTCACACACACTCACATACTTTCTCTCACACACACACTCACACACTCTCTCACACACTCTCACACACTTTCTCTCACACACACACTCTCACACTCTCTCACACACTCTCTCTCACACACACTCTCTCACACACACTCACTCTCTCACACACTCTCACTCACACACTCTCTCTCACACACACACTCTCTCACACACACACTCTCTCTCACACACTCTCTCACACACACTCTCTCACACACACACTCTCTCACACACACACTCTCTCACACACACACACTCTCTCGCACACACACTCTCTCACACACTCTCTCTCACACTCACTCTCTCACACACACTCACACACCTTCTCTCACACACACTCTCTCTCACACACTCTCTCACACTCTCTCTCACACACACTCTCACACACTCTCTCTCACACACTCTCTCACACACACTCACACACTCACTCTCTCGCACACACTCTCTCTCACACACTCTCTCACACACGCTCACACACTCACACTCACACACTCACACACACACACTCACTCACACACACTCACACACTCTCACACACACACACTAACACACACTCACTCACTCTCTCTCTCACACACACTCACTCACACATTCACTCTCTCACACACACACTCTCTCACACACACACTCACACACTCTCACACACACACTAACACACACTCACTCACTCTCTCTCTCACACACACTCACTCACACATTCACTCTCTCACACACACTCTCTCACACACACAGTCACACACACTCACTCACACACTCACTCTCACACACTCACTCACACTCACACACTCACTCACACACACTCACTGACTCTCACACACACACACACTCACTCACACTCACACACTCACTAACACACAATCACTCATTCACACACTCACTCTCTCATACACACTCTCACTTATTCACACACACTCACACAATAATAATAATAATAATAATCTTTGCAGTGTTAATGTAAGATTACTTGTGACACTGATAATGAAGTTACTGTGAAAATCTCCTAGTCGCCACATTCCGGCGCCTGTTTGGGTACACAGTGGGAGAATTCAGAATGTCCAATTCACCTAACAGCACGTCTTTCGGGACTTGTGGGAGGAAACCGGAGCACCCGGAGGGAAACCCACGCAGACACGAGGATAACGTGCAGACACTTACACAGTCACTCACTCACACACACTCAGACACACACTCACACTCTCTCAAGCTCACAAACACAAACACACCCAGTCTCTTTCACACTCATTCACTCACACTCACTCACACACACTCATAACTCATGCACACACTCCCACACTCTGCGAAACATTTTCAGTCCTGAAACAGGAAATATGGTGCTGGATTGAAACATTGCCGACGGAGATAGGGGCGGCTCACACGGTGGGTGTCACACCCACTGGGCCACAGTCGATGCTTTGAAGAGGTGAGTGAGGGAAAAGGGAATGGAAGGATGTGGGGGATAGGGAGGTGGCGGTCGGACGGTGGGAGGGGGGATAGATGGAGTCAGTGGGAAGAGGTTGGTGTGCTGGGAGGCGGGGGGGGGAGAGGGTGGGGGGAGGGAGGAGAGGGTGGGGGGTGGGGGGAGGAGGAGAGGGTGGGGGGAGGGGGGCAGGTGCATCCGCGTTGGGGGGGGGGGGGGGAAGAGGCCCAAGGTCACCGTGCGATGTAAAAACCGCGCCCCTTGACCCCCAGCCTGAGCTCGCTCGCCAGCTGTACGTTTTCCTCTTTTTCTTTCCCCCGGCGGCAGATGGCGACGTTCGGAGCTTTCCTTCACCAGGGTTCGTTCTGTCGGAACGCCTTCAACCTGCTGGACCTGTTGGTGGTCAGCGTCTCGCTCATCTCCTTCTGGCTGCAGTGAGTAGCCCAGGACGAGGATTTTCCACAGAGTAGGCCCCGGGCTGAGGCCTTTCGACAAGGCCGGAGGCGGGGGGGAGGGGAGAGGGACCATGGACGTCTGGGGGCACAGTTCTGGTGTGTGGGGGCGGGCAGGGGGGTGGGGTTGAGGGGTGGGGGGGCGGGGTGCGGAGAGAGTGAGGGGCCTCCGGTTTATCGACCTTTATCGATTTTAGTTCAGACGGGCGGCATGGTTGGTACAGGCTTGGAGGGCCGAAGGGCCTGTTTCCGGAGCTGTACTTTGTTCTTTGTTTCAAAATGGCGGTGACACGTTGAGAGCACGGTCACTTACGAGATATGGGAGCCACCAGCCAGGCCCGGTGATTGGCCATTAATGAACACGAGAGGAGCAGTGAACGTAACCGAGGCTTTAATAAACTAAGCAGGAAGCCTCCTGGCCTCGGATCCCGAACTGGGGCAAGGCCGGAGGTCAGTTGGGGCAGTACATGAGAGAGCTGACATTTTACACAGCAAGAGGTAACAAACTGGAACCTGCCGCCTGTGAGGGGGTGGGGACTGGACGGGTGGGCGAGGAGCGACTTCGGAAGGGATTATTTGGGGGGTGGGGGGGGGGCAGGTCCCAGGCTCGCTGCCCAATCCCTATTTACCCCCTTCGGATGGAGACAGTGTGTGAGAGAGTGTGAGAGAGAGTGTGTGAGAGGAGAGTGTGTGTGAGAGAGTGTGAGAGAGAGAGGTGTGAGAGAGAGTGTGTGGGAGAGAGTGTGTGAGAGTGTGTGTGAGAGAGAGTGTGTGAGGGAGTGTGTGAGAGAGAGTGTGTGAGAGAGTGTGTGTGCGAGAGAGAGTGTGTGCGAGAGTGTGTGTGAGAGAGAGTGTGTGAGAGAGAGGTGTGTGAGAGTGTGTGTGTGAAAGAGAGTGGGAGAGAGTGTGTGTGTGAGAGAGAGTGTGTGTGCGAGAGAGAGTGAGAGCGTGTGTGAGAGAGAGTGTGCGAGAGTGTGTGTGTGAGAGTGTGTGCGAGAGTGTGTGTGTGAGAGAGTGTGCGAGAGTGTGTGTGTGCGAGAGTGTGTGTGTGAGAGAGTGTGTGTGCGAGAGAGAGTGTGTGTGTGAGAGAGTGTGTGCGAGAGTGTGTGTGTGAGAGAGTGTGTGTGTGGGAGAGAGTGTGTGTGCGAGAGAGAGTGAGAGTGTGTGAGTGAGAGAGTGTGTGTGTGTGAGAGAGTGTGAGAGAGAGAGCGTGAGAGAGTGGGAGAGAGAGAGTGCGTGAGAGAGAGTGGGAGAGAGAGAGTGTGTGAGAGAGTGTGTGAGAGAGAGTGGGAGAGAGAGAGTGAGAGAATGTGTGTGAGAGAGTGTGAGAGAGTGTGTGTGTGAGAGAGTGTGAGAGAGAGAGTGTGTGCGAGAGAGAGTGTGTGTGTGAGAGAGAGTGTGTGTGTGAGAGTGTGTGCGAGAGTGTGTGTGTGCGAGAGTGTGTGTGTGAGAGAGTGTGTGTGCGAGAGAGAGTGAGAGTGTGTGAGAGAGAGTGTGAGAGAGAGTGTGTGTGTGAGAGAGTGTGAGAGAGAGAGTGGGAGAGAGTGGGAGAGAGAGAGTGGGAGAGAGAGAGTGTGTGAGAGAGAGTGGGAGAGAGAGAGTGAGAGAGTGTGTGTGAGAGAGAGAGTGTGTGTGTGAGAGAGTGTGTGCGAGAGTGTGTGTGTGCGAGAGTGTGTGTGTGAGAGAGCGTGTGTGCGAGAGAGAATGAGAGTGTGTGAGAGAGAGAGTGTGTGTGTGTGAGAGAGTGTGAGAGAGAGAGTGGGAGAGAGAGAGTGTGTGAGAGAGAGTGGGAGAGAGAGAGTGTGTGAGAGAGAGTGGGAGAGAGAGAGT
>NC_052166.1:3974511-3984057 GCF_902713615.1 Scyliorhinus canicula
GAGGGTTGTAGGGGCTGGAGGAGGTTACAGAGATAGGGAGGGTTGTAGGGGTTGGAGGAGGTTACAGAGATAGGGAGGGTTGTAGGGGTTGGAGGAGGTTACAGAGATAGGGAGGGTTGTAGGGGTTGGAGGAGGTTACAGAGATAGGGAGGGGTGTAGGGGCTGGAGGAGGTTACAGAGATAGGGAGGGTTGTAGGGGTTGGAGGAGGTTACAGAGATAGGGAGGGTTGTAGGGGCTGGAGGAGGTTACAGACATAGGGAGGGTTGTCGGGGCTGGAGGAGGTTACAGAGATAGGGAGGGTTGTAGGGGTTGGAGGAGGTTACAGAGATAGTGATGGGCTGGGAAGTGGGACGTTGGAGGGGGATATTCTGTTCAGCTGAATTCTTGTTGTGTTCACAGATCCAGTGCGATATCCGTGGTCAAGATTCTCCGAGTATTGAGAGTGTTGAGACCCCTTCGAGCAATTAACCGAGCCAAGGGACTGAAGGTGAGATTGAGGGAGATGAGGAGAGGGTGGGATTGAGGGAGATGAGGAGAGGGTGGGATTGAGGGAGATGAGGAGAGGGTGGGATTGAGGGAGATGAGGAGAGGGTGGGATTGAGGGAGATGAGGAGAGGGTGGGATTGAGGGAGATGAGGAGAGGGTGGGATTGAGGGATATGGGGAGGGGGATTGAGGGATACGGGGAGAGGGTGGGATTGAGGGATATGGGGAGGGGGATTGAGGGATACGGGGAGAGGGGATTGAGGGATACGGGGAGAGGGTGGGGATTGAGGGATATGGGGAGAGGGTGGGATTGAGGGATATGGGGAGAGGGTGGGATTGAGGGATATGGGGAGGGGGGATTGAGGGATACGGGGAGAGGGGGATTGAGGGATACGGGGAGAGGGTGGGGATTGAGGGATACGGGGAGAGGGTGGGAGTGAGGGATACGGGGAGAGGGTGGGGATTGAGGGAGACGGGGAGTGTTGTGTTTGGTCTCTTGTACTTTATGAAGTAACTCCCCAAACACCTTGATATGTCCAAACAAGGATGCTTTCGTTGTGTTGCTGTGGTCGTTACCACTAACTGTATATTCGATGCTGTAACTGTATATTAGATATAGTACAGTAAGGCTCCTGTGCTAGAGATACAGGGGTAAATCCCTGCCTGCTGGCTCCGCCCAGTAGACGGTGTATAAATGTGTGTGCACACCGAGCTGCAGCCATTCTGGTTCCAGCTACAGAAGGCACCACATCTTTGCTTAATAAAGCCTCGATTATTCTCTACTTTGCAGTAATTGATCGTGCATCCGCTGTGTGGTAGCAATCTGATACAGAGCACGTTATCATGGAGTCTTGCTACTCCTCTGGAACTTACACCCAGCACTGACCAATTACATAGAACATACAGTGCAGAAGGAGCCCATTCGGCCCATCGAGTCTGCACCGACCCACTTAAGCCCTCACTTCCACCCTATCCCCATAACCCAAGACCCCCTCCTGACCTTTTTGGACACTAAGGGGCAATTTAGCATGGCCAATCCACCTCAGCTGCACGTCTTTGGACTGTGGGAGGAAACCGGAGCACCCGGAGGAAACCCACGCAGACACGGGGAGAACGTGCAGGCTCCGCACAGACAGTGACCCAGCGGGGAATCGAACCTGCGACCCCTGGCGCTGTGAAGCCACAGTGCTAACCACTTGTGCTACCGTGCTGCATGTACATCTTATGACCCTGCCCTTGTTCTTCTGAAGGTGACGGGTGACACTCGCTGGGTCCCAGGTCACATAACCTTGGTCTGGAGACCACATGGTGTGTCTGCACCGCCACCTGCTGGTTGGAGGTCTCACACCACCCAACTATGATATGCATATCGCCACATCCCCCCTTCTTCGCAAAACATTAATATAAAATTCTTCTTTGCAGGCAACATTACTTATTGCATTTTACACAGATATGCATGTAGCTGCTACACTGAGCAAGTTTTACACAAAGCGTCCAATGCATTCTGTGCAGATGTCATTGTCTTGTTGCTTCCTTGATGTGCACTCTGACAAAGGAAGGTTCAGACGTGGAGATAACTTCAACACGTTTATTAAACTATTTACAAGTCTCCTACTTAGGTTCGCCACTACTGTTAATCCTTCTATAGCTACTCAGACTGACGAACCCGTCTGCTACAATCCACGTGGTGGGTGTGATATTGAATCAACCCTGTGTCTGTACTCACTGAGTGTCTCCACTGGAAAGAGGAAGATCATGTGTGTGGTGTCCTGGTGGTGTAATGCCCTCCTGTGGTAGTGTCACCTCTGTGTGTATCGTGAATGCCCATTGGTCGTGTCCTATCTAACTGACCTATTGGCTGAGTGTCTGTGTGTCATGTCTCTGGTGCTCCCTCTAGTGGCTAGCTAGTCTATGTGTACTTACATTAACCCCTTGTGTATCTACAGTGCTGCATATCACCTCAGTCACTGTTTCAAGGGCGGCACGGTGGCACAGTGGTTAGCATTGCTGCCTCCGGCGCTGAGGACCCGGGTTCGAATCCCGGCCCTGGGTCACTGTCCGTGTGGAGTTTGCACATTCTCCCCATGTCTGCGTGGGTTTCACCCCCACAACCCAAAGATGTGCAGGGTAGGTGGATTGGCCAGGCTAAATTGCCCCTTAATTGGAAAAAAAAAATGAATTGGATACTCTAAATTAAAAATAAAGTCACTGTTTCAAGTCGGTGCCGACTTCCGCAGAATCTGCCTCGCTTGCCGCCTTCTTGTGCTTTGCCCTGTGTCGGTGAAAGGCCTGTGCCCAAGAGACCGCCATATCTGCATCAGCAGCCGCTTTCGCTTTCGTTTTCAGGCACGTTGTTGCTGGTTACATAGAACATAGAACATAGAACACTACAGCGCAGTACGGGCCCTTCGGCCCTCGATGTTGCGCCGACCTGTGAAACCATCTGAAGCCTATCTGACCTACACTATTCCATTTTCATCCATATGTCTATCTAGTGACCACTTAAATGCCCTTAAAGTTGGCGAGTCTACTACTGTTGCAGGCAGGGCGTTCCACACCCCTACTACTCTCTGAGTAAAGAAACTGCCTCTGACATCTGTCCTATATCTACCACCCCTCAATTTAAAGCTATGTCCCCTGGTGTTGGTCATCACCATCCGAGGAAAAAGACTCTCACTGTCCACCCTATCTAACCCTCTGACTATCTTATATGTCTCTATTAAGTCACCTCTCAGCCTTCTCCTCTCTAACGAAAACAACCTCAAGTCCCTGAGCCTTTCCTCGTAAGACCTTCCCTCCATACCAGGCAACATCCTAGTAAATCTCCTCTGAACCCTTTCCAAAGCTTCCACATCCTTCCGATAATGTGGTGACCAGAACTGCACGCAGTACTCCAGGTGCATGGGAATACTGATGTGTTATCTGTGCTGGTCTAACATCGGCTGCAACTGGATGCAGTAAAACGAGAAACAGGCTTCCGACACAGGAGATGGTCCAACACTGTTTTATTGAGCCTGCTGATTGCTGTACATAATCTGCTGTGGATTGACACTCTATTAACCTAACTGATAACCTCCTACTGGCTTGACCAGACTAGCTCTCTATCACATGGTGATGATGTTCATTGGCCTGTGCACTGCGACTATCTCCCTGGCCGTGTCCTGTGAGAGAGGGAGCGCCTTAATGCCCTGTGGGCTTTATAGTGGTGGTGTCCTGTCTGGTGATTGGTTGTTCTGTGTCGTGTGTGTTCATTGGTTATCCTGTGTGTCAATCACTGCCTGCCCTGCATCTCATGATATACATGAAATGAAAATCGCTTATTGTCACGAGTAGGCTAAAATGTAAGTTACTCGTGAAAAGCCCCTAGTCGCCACATTCCGGCGCCTGTTCGGGGAGGCTGGTACGGGAATCGTGCTGCTGGCCTGCCTTGGTCTGCTTTCAAAGCCAGCGATTTAGCCCAGTGTGCTAAACCAGAGTGGAGTGGATATTATGACAGTTACCTGCAAGTGTTTTCCATACCGGTTGGCTGACGGGCCGCGGTGCCTCTCCCAACCTTTTCTCCGTTTTTCTTTTCTGGGCAAGATGGAAGTGCTCTGGTATGTCTCGCGGTTGTCGTCCTTGCCGCGGCCTCTTTCGCGGCGCTCGACGCTGTGCGGTGAGGTGTCCAAAGAGGTTTGGGCGTCTCCTCATCTCTGGTCGGTTGTGAGCGCGGGCGTTTCTGCTGCTTCGTCGACATGCTGGATCAGCTTGGTTTGTGGTGCTGCCGCGGAGGGTGGAGCCCTGGTTGGCCGCATCACCGCATCTCGGCTTGCTGGAGCATTGGTGACTTGTGAGTCATCATTGGAGATGTCTGTGGCTTCTGGTTGAGCTGATCTGAGCCCTGGGTCTTCTAGATCACACCCGTGGTCCCTATAGCTGCATAACAATATGGTCTTTAGGTCTTCTTCCGTGTCGGAGTCGCTTAATAGTTCAACCTCCTGTTATGGGCCAGGGTTTAAAAACTCCAAAGTATATTATGGAGTTTACCTGACCTCTAACTGTTTATTGATATTGGTTATGATGAGCACAAGAGCCTGCCTTTCAGGTGTCATTCAACAGACTTCTTTGGAGCTTTTAATCAAAAAACAAACCTTATTCTAACAATTTAGTTAACATTTGTTAAACACACACAGCAAGAACTTTTATCAATTACAATCACAAAGTTCCCACACAGCTACAGTAATCTATATATAACCCTTCATGAGTTTCCCCTTAACTGTTCCAATTCAATAACAAAATCCAAGTAAAACCAGAAACGCCCTTTTCAAGAGCGTGGCCCAACTCACACGGCACTCTGACTGGTATAAGGCTTGTTATTGATACTCTGTCCCCCTTTTCAAACAACAGGCTTGAATTCCTTCCAGAAAGTAACCCTCCCGCAATAGTATCGCCCATCAAGCACACCAAAGGCAATTTGGTCGCGGATTAAGGAAGATTTTAAGTCAAATGATTCGTCAGGTCTCTGGGTACCTGTACGGAACGTGTATCGCTCAAACGTTTCATTCTTGGGGGAGCAGTGCTTATCGAAGCGCTGTATCACTTCATCAAAGTTGTTCCGATCCCCCCTCCCCCTCACTTTCAAAGACAAACGAGTTGTACAGTTTGAGCGCTCGTGAACCAGCTACCGTTAGCAGCAACGTGATGCGCCTTTTATCAGGCTGGGCCTCCAGGTCCAGGGCTGAAACAGAGAGTTTGAACTGCTGCTTGAACAGCCGCCAGTTCTCACTCACGTTGCCGGATATCTGAAGCTGGTGGGGGGGGGAGGGGGGGGGAGGGGGGGGGGGGCCTCAGTCTGTGCATCTCGAGCGTCTGCATTTTGACGTGTTGGTTCGCCTCAGGTTGCAGTTCACCAGACCGGTCTTCAAGCCGAATGCCTAACGTTATCACTGCCGTTGGCAACCGCAAATCTTCAGCACACCTGGTACCATGTTGTGTTTTGTCCCTTGTACTTTCTGGTGAACTGACCAAACACTTAGAACTGTCCAACCAAGATCCTTTTATTACGTCTCGTGGTAGGATGACAATCTGATGCAGAGCACGTTATCATGAAGTCTTGCTCCTACGCTGGAACTTACACCTCGCGCTGACCAATTACATGTCATAGAATTTACAGTGCAGAATGAGGCCATTTGGCCCATCGAGTCTACACCGGCCCTTGGAAAGAGCACCTTACCTAAGCCCCATCCCCGCCTAACCTTTTTTTTGGACGCTTAAGGACTATTTATCATGGCCGATCCACCTAACGTGCAGATCTTTGGACTGTGGGAGGAAACCGGAGCACCCGGAGGAAACCCACGCCGACACGGGGAGGACGTGCAGACTCCGCACAGGCAGTGACCCAAGCCGGGAATCGAACCTGGGACCCTGGAGCTGTGAAGCCACAGTGCTAACCACTGTGCTACCTTGCTGCCCCTAAATGTCTTAATTCCCTCTCAATCTTGTTCTGAAGGTGGCCGGATGTGACTCCGGGTCCCAGGTCACGTGACCCTGGTCTGGAGACCACATGGTGTGGCTGTACCACCACCTGCTGGCTGGAGGTCTCATACCATCCAACTGTGATACAGCCCATAGGCATCTCAACACAGGGAGAAGGTGGAGATTGAAGGGGCCAATGTGGGATTGAGGGATACTGGGAGAAGATGCGGTTTGAGGGAAAGGGGAGGAAGGTAGGATGGAGGAATATTTGGATGAGTTGTGGTTTATGGAATATGGGGATAGGTTAGGGTTGAGGGGCACAAGCAACGTTTGATTGACTCTCTCTCTGTCTCTCTCTCTCTCTCTCTCTGTCTGTCTGTCTCTCTCTCTCTCTCTGTCTCTCTCATCTCTCTCTCTCTCTCTGTCTCTGTCTCTCTCTCTGTCTCTATCTCTCTCTCTCTCTCCCTCTCTCTCTCTCTGTCTCTCTCTGTCCCTGTCCATTTCTCTCTCTATCTGTCTCTCGCTCTCTCTGTCCCTGTCCCTCTCTCTTTGTCTCTCTCTCTGTCTCCGTCTGTCTGTCTCTCTCTCTCTCTCTCTCTTTCTGTCTGTCTATCTCTGTCTCTGTCTCTCTGTCTGTCTCTGTCTCTCTCACTCTCTCTGTCTATCTCTCCCTCTGTCCGCCTCTCTCTGTCCCTCTGTCACTCTCTCTGTCTCTCTCTCTTTCTGTCTCTCTCATTCTCTCTGTCTATCTATCTCTCTCTCTCTCTGTCTGTCTGTCTCTCTCTGTCCGTCTGTCTCTCTCTCTCTCTCTTTCTGTCTCTCTCACTCTCTCTGTCTCTCTCACTCTCTCTGTCTATCTCTCTCTCTCTGTCTATCTCTCTCTCTCTGTCTCTCACTCTCTCTCTGTCGCTCACTCTCTCTGTCCGTCTCTCTGTGTCTCTCTCTCTCTCTGTCTGTCTCTCCCTCTCTCTCTGTCTCTCGCTCACTCTCTCTGTCCGTCTCTCTCTCTCTCTCTCTGTCTCTCCACAGCATGTTGTTCAATGCGTCTTCGTAGCAATCAAGACAATTGGTAACATCATGATTGTCACCACGCTCTTACAGTTCATGTTTGCCTGCATCGGAGTCCAGTTGTTTAAGGTGGGTGCAGAGCGTGCTGCAGATTGTCGACGCCTGTTTACTGAGCCTCCGCCACCCGGTGTAACCTGCTGTCTCAAACCTTTCTGTTCCAGGGCAAGTTTTACAGCTGTACGGACGAGGCAAAGTATTCCCCTGCGGAGTGTCGGTACGTCAGCGACAGACGCACTCACCCTTCTCCCCCCCCCCCCCCCCCCCCCCCCGCCTCCCCACGCCTCCCATACCCCCAACACCACCCTCAGGACATCTCGGAGAGCCTCACCTACCATTGAATCCCCATAGTGCAGAAGGAGGCCATTCAGCCCATCGACTCTAACCCAACACTCTGAAAGATCATCCTTACCCTGGTCCACTCCCCCGCCCTATCCCCGTCTCCCCACCTAACCTGCACGTCTTTGGACTGTGGGAGGAAACCACAGCACCCGGAGGAAACCCACGCAGACCCGAGGGCAGGATTGAACCCGGTTCCCGGGCGCTGTGAGGTAGCAGTGCTAACCCCTGTCCCAGTGCTGCCATCATTAGAGACTGTGGGAGGCGAGGCACACAATTTGGCACAGTAAAAGGTCGCTGAAATGAAATGAAATGAAAATCGCTTATTGCCACGAGTAGGCTTCAATGAAGTTACTGTGAAAAGCCCTTAGTCGCCACATTCCGGCGCCTGTTCGGGGAGGCTGGTACGGGAATCGAACCGTGCTGCTGGCCTGCTTTAAAATCCAGCGATTTAGCCCAGTGAGCTAAACCAGCCCCTAGCCGAGGCAGCCAATGTGATAAATGACCCGAATCGTCAGCTTTGTGATGGTAGGTGATGGACAATTATTGAGCCGAGAACTCTCCGACACGGGGCTTATCGTCCAATAGAGGCTGTCAGTTTGTTTACACCAACCAAAGAGGGCAGATGGTGGTCGGGCATTCCCTCAGCACTGACCCTCTGACAGTGCGGCGCTCCCTCAGCACTGACCCTCCGACAGTGCGGCGCTCCCTCAGCACTGACCCTCTGACAGTGCGGCGCTCCCTCAGCACTGACCCTCCGACAGTGCAGCGCACCCTCACACTGACCCTCTGACAGTGCGGAGCTCCCTCAGCACTGACCCTCCGACAGTGCGGTACTCCCTCAGCACTGACCCTCCGACAGTCCGATTCTCCCTCTACACTGCAGCTCCGACACTGCAGCGCTCCCTCAGCACTGACCCTCCCACAGTGCGGCGCTCCCTCAGCACTGACCCTCCCACAGTGCGACGCTCCCTCACACTGACCCTCTGACAGTGGCGGCGCTCCCTCAGCAATGACCCTCCGACAGTGCAGGCGCTCCCTCAGCCACTGACCCTCCGACAGTGCGACGGCACTCCTCAGCACTGTACCCTCTGACAGTGCGGGTGCCTCCCTCATCACGACCCGCCGTACAGTGCATGTGCTCACGCAGCACTGAACACCTCCGACAGTGCTGCGCTCCCTCACACTGACCCTCTGACAGTGGCGGCGGGCTCCTCAGCACTGACCCTCCGACAGTGCGCGCTCCTCAGCACTGACCCTCCCACAGTGCGGCGCTCCCTCAGCACTGACCCTCCGACAGTGCGGCGCTCCCTCAGCACTGACCCTCCGACAGTGCAGCGCTCCCTCAGCACTGACCCTCCGACAGTGAGCGGCGCTCCTCAGCACTGACCCTCCGACTGTGGCGGCGCTCCCTCAGCACGACCCTCCGACATGTGCGGCGCTCCCTCAGCACTGACCCTCCGACAGTGCGGCACTCCCTCAGAACATGACCCTCCGACAGTGCGGCGCTCCCTCAGCACTGACCCTCCGACAGTGTAGCGGCAGTCCCTCAGTACTGACCCTCCGACAGTGCGGCGCTCCCTCAGCACTGACCCTCCGACAGTGCGGCGCTCCCTCAGCACTGACCCTCCGACAGTGCGGCGCGGCTAACTCTTCCGCTACTCCTGCAGGGGCACGTTTATCGTGTTTAAGGACGGCGATGTCAGCCAGCCCATGGTCCGCCAGAGGATTTGGCACAACAACGATTTCACCTTCGACAACGTCCTGGCTGGGATGATGGCTCTCTTCACCGTCTCCACCTTTGAGGGCTGGCCTGCGTAAGTCTCCCTCTGTCTCTCTCTCTCTGTCTCTCTCACTGTGCCATTCCACGCTCTACTTATTGCTTCCAGCTCTCTTTCTCTGTCTCTCTCTCTGTATCCCTCTCTCTGTCTCTCACTCTCTCTCTGTCTCCCTCTCTCTCTGTATCTCTCTCTCTCTGTCTATCACTCTCTCTGTCTCTCTCTCTGTCTCTCACTCTCTCTGTCTCACTTTCTCTGTCTCACGCTCTCTCTGTCTCTCACGCTCTCTCTGTCTCTCACTCTCTCTCTGTCTCACACTCTCTCTGTCTCTCACTCTCTCTGTATCTCCCTCTGTATCTCTCTCTTTCTGTCTCTCACTCTCTCTGTCTCTCTCTCTGTATCTCTCTCTCTGTATCTCTCTCTC
>NC_052166.1:3984557-4021574 GCF_902713615.1 Scyliorhinus canicula
TCTCTCTCACTGCGGCTTCTTTCGGCTCTTGCGGCTTCGGGGGACAATGAGCCATCCCACTGACGTCATCACGTCGAGCGGGGACCCGCTGTCCCCGCCCCTTTCCGTCTCCACACCAGCCACTGTGACGTCAGCAGTAGGCAGGTGTCATGGCGGCGGATCCAAAGAGGCAGGTCAAAGAGGAATGGGGGCGGGAAAACCTCAAACTGCCCCTCCCGCAAACACAACCCCCCATGATTCACCCCAAACCCCCCAACATTCACCCCATCCCCCCAACATTCACCCCCAAACCGCCCAACATTCACCCCCAAATCCCCCAACATTCACCCCCCAACATTCACCCCCCAACATTCACCCCCCAACATTCACCCCAAACCCCCCAACATTCACCCCAAACCCCCCAACATTCACCCCAAACCCCCCAACATTCACCCCAACCCCCAACATTCACCCCAAACCCCCCAACATTCACCCCAAACCCCCCAACATTCACCCCAAACCCCCCAACATTCACCCCAACCCCCAACATTCACCCCAACCCCCAACATTCACCCTCCAAACCCCCCAACATTCACCCCAAACCCCCCAACATTCACCCCCCAACATTCACCCCAAACCACCCAACATTCACCCCCAAACCCCCCAACAGTCACCCCACCCCCCCAACATTCACCCCCAAACCGCCCAACATTCACCCCCAAATCCCCCAACATTCACCCCCCAAACCCCCCCAACATTCACCCCCCAACATTCACCCCAAACCCCCAACATTCACCCCAACCCCCAACATTCACCCCAACACCCAACATTCACCCCAAACCCACCAACATTCACCCCCAAACCCCCCCAACATTCACCCCCAAACCCCCAACATTCACCCCAAACCCCCCAACATTCACCCCCCAACATTCACCCCAAACCCCCCCAACATTCACCCCCAACCCCCAACATTCACCCCAAACTCACCAACATTCACCCCCAAACCACCCAACATTCACCCCCAAACCACCCAACATTCACCCCAAACCCACCAACATTCACCCCAAACACCCCAACATTCACCCCCAAACCACCCAACATTCACCCCCAAACCCCCAACATTCACCCCAAACCCCCCAACATTCACCCCCAAACCCCCCAACATTCACCCCCCAACATTCACCCTAAACCCCCCAACATTCACCCCAACCCCCAACATTCACCCCAAACCCACCAACATTCACCCCAAACACCCCAACATTCACTCCCAACATTCACCCCAAACCCCCCAACATTCACCCCCAAACCCCCAACATTCACCCCAAACCCCCAACATTCACCCCAAACCCCCCAACATTCACCCCCAGCATTCACCCCCAAACCCCCAACATTCACCCCCAAACCCCCAACATTCACCCCAAACCCCCCAACATTCACCCCAAAGCCCCCAACATTCACCCTCCAAACCCCCCAACATTCACCCCAAACCCCCCAACATTCACCCCCAAACCCCCAACATTCACCCCCAAACCCCCCAACATTCACCCCAACCCCCCAACATTCACCCCCAAACCCCCCCAACATTCACCCCAAACCCCCCAACATTCACCCCCAAAACACCCAACATTCACCCCCCACACATTCACCCCCAAACCCCCCCAACATTCACACCAAACCCCCAACATTCACCCCAAACTCCCAACATTCACACCAAACCCCCCAACATTCACCCCAAACCCTCCAACATTCACCCCAAACCCCCAACATTCACCCCCAAACCCCCCAACATTCACCCCCAACATTCACCCCAAAACCCCCCCTTACATTCACCCCCAAACCCCCAACATTCACCCCCAAATTCACCCCAACCCCCCCAACATTCACCCCAACCCCCCCAACATTCACCCCCAAACCCCCCAACATTCACCCCAACCCCCCAACATTCACCCCAACCCCCAACATTCACCCCAAACCCCCCAACATTCACCCCCAAACCTCCCCAACTTTCACGTGAAAGTATCTTTAAGAAATGAGTGTTTATAAATGGGTGTGTATATAAATATCTGTAGTGAGAGTACCTTTAAGAAATGGGTGTTTATTACTGCAGTGATGTCAGAGAGTGGGTGGAGCTGGGCTGTCTGTCAGTTTTTTTACTTTTGTTTTAGGCTGTTTGCTGCAGGGTGTGTTTTAGTTTTGTTTTCAGTGTTGGAGCTGAAGCCAGACAGAGCAGGTGTACTGCTGTTCTCTCTGCCATCAAAAGACTATCTCTTGCTCATCTGGTAAATTCAGAATTATAAATGTTCTCAGTAGTGAATGTAAACCTGATGTGCTTCTGTTAAAAAGTATTTCTTCTGTCCTCTGGATGTTGTGTGGGAAGTTATTAAGGATTACTGAGTATTGTATTCTTTGGGGGTTGTATTTGAATTGATGGTTGCTAAGATGTTCACTGTATGTTTTAAAAAGGTTAACTTGAGTTCATAGAATAAACATTGTTTTGCTTTGAAACAATACTTTCCCATTTCTGCTGTACCGCACCTGTAGAGTGGGCCCTGTGCTCCCCATACCACAAGTTGTGGGTCAGGTGAACTCCATGATACACTTTGGGGTTCTCTAAACCCTGGCCCATAACGGGTCTCCATCGTAAACGTTGGTAGGTCGAAGACGTGGTCGGGGAGTTTCTCAATGCCCTCCACCAGCCCAAGACATTCCTCTTCTATTTGGGCATACCTTTGCTCAGAGTCCATTATTGCCCTGGATGCATACGCCATTGGTTGCCAGGTCCTATCAGCGTTCTACTGTAATAGGAATGCTGCTCGACCCATTCTGGTTGCCGTCGGTTCATATCTTCGTATTTTTGTTGGGTAGAAGAACGCCAACGCTGGTGCGTGGTCAATGCCTGTTTTAGGTCGGCCCACTCAATTTCATGGCTGACCGTCCATTGAAAAGGAACAGTTTTCCTGATTAGGTTCCTTAGGTTTACGGTCTTCAAGGCGAAGCTGGGGATTAATGTTCCGACAAAGTTCATCATCCCCAGCAGACGGAGCGCCGCTTTCTTATCCTGCGGACGAGGAATGCTTATAATGGCTCGGAGTTTCTCTAGGTCGGGCCGCACTCCGCGATTGGACAACTTATCACCAAGAAAGGTGATTTATTTGACGCTGAATTAGCACTTGTCGCCGAGCCTGAATTTCAGTGCTTTGTTGCAAAGCAACTGCGCTGGCCTTGCACATCCGTACTGCATCAGACAAAGTCACGTCACGTTCGTGCAGCAATCGTTCGAGTAACCTGTCACTTTTCAATCCATAAAAATTTGGTCCTCGGTTAGAGAATCCTGCAGGTCTGCAAAATTGCAGGATTGCGCTTTAAGACAGCACGGTAGCACAAGTGGTTAGCACTGTGGCTTCACAGCGCCAGGGTCCCAGGTTCGATTCCCGGCTGGGTCACTGTCTGTGCGGAGTCTGCACATCCTCCCCGTGTCTGCGTGGGTTTCCTCCGGGTGCTCCGGTTTCCTCCCACAGTCCAAAGACGTGCAGGTTAGGTGGATTGGCCTTAGTGTCCAAAAAGGTTAGGATGGGTTATTGGGTAACGGGGGAATAGGGTGGAAGTGAGGGCTTAAGTGGGTCGGTGCAGACTCAATGGACCGAATGGCCTCCTTCTGCACTGTATGTTCTATGTTCTAAGACGCAAGTCTGTTACAAAAGAGACGATCGCCCGATATGTAAACGCATACGAAAGACATATCGCTCAAACGTCACATTTTTCTTCGATAGTAGTCATCAAAGCATCCAATTATTTTATAACAGTCTGTGTATATTATAGAGAATAACAGTCTCTTTGTATATTATAGAGAATAAAAGTCTCTGTGGATATTATTGAGAATAACAGTCCCTGTGTATATTATAGAGAATATACACAGTCACCTGAAGAAGGAGCCGTGCTCCGAAAGCTCGTGTTTGAAACAAACCTGTTGGACTTTAACCTGGTGTTGTAAGACTTCTTATTATAGAGAATAACATCCCCTGCGTATATTATAGAGAATAACAGTCCGTGTATATTATAGAGAATAACAGTCTCTGTGGATATTATAGAGAATAACAGCCCCTGTGTATATTATAGAGAATAACATCCCCTGCGTATATTATAGAGAATAACAGTCCGTGTATATTATAGAGAATAACAGTCTCAGTGTATATTATAGAGAATAACAGTCCGTGTATATTATAGAGAATAACAGTCCCTGTGTATATTATAGAGAATAACAGTCCGTGTATATTATAGAGAATAACAGTCCCTGTGTATATTATAGAGAATAACAGCCCCTGTGTATATTATAGAGAATAACAGTCTGTGTATATTATAGAGAATAACAGCCCCCTGTGTATATTATAGAGAATAACAGCCCCTGTGTATATTATAGAGAATAACAGTCCGTGTATATTATAGAGAATAACAGCCCCCTGTGTATATTATAGAGAATAACATCCCCTGCGTATATTATAGAGAATAACAGTCTGTGTATATTATAGAGAATAACAGCCCCCTGTGTATATTATACAGAATAACAGCCCGTGTATATTATAGAGAATAACAGTCTCTGTGTATATTATAGAGAATAACAGCCCCCTGTGTATATTATACAGAATAACAGCCCGTGTGTATATTATAGAGAATAACAGTCTTTGTGTATATTATAGAGAATAACAGTCCCTGTGTATATTATAGAGAATAACATTCCCTGTGTATATTATAGAGAATAACAGTCCCTGTGTATATTATAGAGAATAACAGTCCCTGTGTATATTATAGAGAATAACATCCCCTGTGTATATTATAGAGAATAACATTCCCTGTGTATATTATAGAGAATAACAGTCCCTGTGTATATTATAGAGAATAACAGTCCCTGTGTATATTATAGAGAATAACAGTCCCTGTGTATATTATAGAGAATAACAGTCCCTGTGTATATTATAGAGAATAACAGTCCCTGTGTATATTATAGAGAATAACAGTCCCTGTGTATATTATAGAGAATAACAGTCCCTGTGTATATTATAGAGAATAACAGCCCCTGTGTATATTATAGAGAATAACAGTCTCTGTGTATATTATAGAGAATAACATTCCCTGTGTATATTATAGAGAATAACAGCCCCTGTGTATATTATAGAGAATAACAGCCCCTCTGTATATTATAGAGAATAACAGTCTGTGTGTATATTATAGAGAATAACAGTCCCTGTGTATATTATAGAGAATAACAGTCCCTGTGTATATTATAGAGAATAACAGCCCCTGTGTATATTATAGAGAATAACAGTCCCTGTGTATATTATAGAGAATAACAGTCTGTGTGTATATTATAGAGAATAACAGTCCCTGTGTATATTATAGAGAATAACAGTCCCTGTGTATATTATAGAGAATAACAGCCCCTGTGTATATTATAGAGAATAACAGTCCCTGTGTATATTATAGAGAATAACAGTCTCTGTGTATATTATAGAGAATAACAGTCCCTGTGTATATTATAGAGAATAACAGTCCCTGTGTATATTATAGAGAATAACAGTCCGTGTATATTATAGAGAATAACAGTCCTCTGTGTATATTATAGAGAATAACAGCCCCTGTGTATATTATAGAGAATAACAGTCCCTGTGTATATTATAGAGAATAACAGTCCCTGTGTATATTATAGAGAATAACATTCCCTGTGTATATTATAGAGAATAACATTCCCTGTGTATATTATAGAGAATAACAGCCCCTGTGTATATTATAGAGAATGACAGTCCCTGTGTATATTATAGAGAATAACAGCCCCTGTGTATATTATAGAGAATAACAGCCCCTGTGTATATTATAGAGAATAACAGTCCCTGTGTATATTATAGAGATTAACAGCCCCTGTGTATATTATAGAGAATAACAGCCCCTGTGTATATTATAGAGAATAACAGCCCCTGTGTATATTATAGAGAATAACAGTCCCTGTGTATATTATAGAGAATAACAGTCTGTGTGTATATTATAGAGAATAACAGTCCCTGTGTATATTATAGAGATTAACAGCCCCTCTGTATATTATAGAGAATAACAGCCCCTGTGTATATTATAGAGAATAACAGCCCCTGTGTATATTATAGAGAATAACAGCCCCTGTGTATATTATAGAGAATAACAGCCCCTGTGTATATTATAGAGAATAACAGTCCCTGTGTATATTATAGAGAATAACAGTCCCTGTGTATATTATAGAGAATAACAGTCCCTGTGTATATTATAGAGAATAACAGCCCCTGTGTATATTATAGAGAATAACAGTCCCTGTGTATATTATAGAGAATAACAGTCCCTGTGTATATTATAGAGAATAACAGCCCCTGTGTATATTATAGAGAATAACAGTCCGTGTATATTATAGAGAATAACAGTCCGTGTATATCATAGAGAATAACAGCCCCCTGTGTATATTATAGAGAATAACAGCCCCTGTGTATATTATAGAGAATAACAGTCCCTGTGTATATTATAGAGAATAACAGCCCCTGTGTATATTATAGAGAATAACAGTCCGTGTATATTATAGAGAATAACAGTCCGTGTATATCATAGAGAATAACAGCCCCCTGTGTATATTATAGAGAATAACAGTCCGTGTATATTATAGAGAATAACAGTCTCTGTGTATATTATAGAGAATAACAGTCCCTGTGTATATTATAGAGAATAACATTCCCTGTGTATATTATAGAGAATAACAGCCCCTCTGTATATTATAGAGAATAACAGTCCCTGTGTATATCATAGAGAATAACAGCCCCCTGTGTATATTATAGAGAATAACAGTCCGTGTATATTATAGAGAATAACAGCCCCTGTGTATATTATAGAGAATAACAGCCTCTGTGTATATTATAGAGAATAACAGTCCCTGTGTATATTATAGAGAATAACATTCCCTGTGTATATTATAGAGAATAACAGCCCCTGTGTATATTATAGAGAATAACAGCCCCTCTGTATATTATAGAGAATAACAGCCCCTCTGTATATTATAGAGAATAACAGCCCCTGTGTATATTATAGAGAATAACAGTCCCTGTGTATATTATAGAGAATAACAGTCCCTGTGTATATTATAGAGAATAACATTCCCTGTGTATATTATAGAGAATAACAGCCCCTCTGTATATTATAGAGAATAACAGTCCCTGTGTATATTATAGAGAATAACAGTCCCTGTGTATATTATAGAGAATAACATTCCCTGTGTATATTATAGAGAATAACAGCCCCTCTGTATATTATAGAGAATAACAGCCCCTGTGTATATTATAGAGAATAACAGCCCCTCTGTATATTATAGAGAATAACAGTCCCTGTGTATATTATACAGAATAACAGTCCCTGTGTATATTATAGAGAATAACAGTCTCTGTGTATATTATACAGAATAACAGTCCCTGTGTATATTATACAGAATAACAGTCCCTGTGTATATTATACAGAATAACAGTCCCTGTGTATATTATAGAGAATAACAGTCTCTGTGTATATTATACAGAATAACAGTCCCTGTGTATATTATACAGAATAACAGCCCCTGTGTATATTATACAGAATAACAGTCCCTGTGTATATTATAGAGAATAACAGCCCCTCTGTATATTATAGAGAATAACAGTCCCTGTGTATATTATAGAGAATAACAGTCCCTGTGTATATTATAGAGAATAACATTCCCTGTGTATATTATAGAGAATAACAGCCCCTCTGTATATTATAGAGAATAACAGTCCCTGTGTATATTATAGAGAATAACAGTCCCTGTGTATATTATAGAGAATAACATTCCCTGTGTATATTATAGAGAATAACAGCCCCTCTGTATATTATAGAGAATAACAGCCCCTGTGTATATTATAGAGAATAACAGCCCCTCTGTATATTATAGAGAATAACAGCCCCTGTGTATATTATAGAGAATAACAGTCCCTGTGTATATTATAGAGAATAACAGTCCCTGTGTATATTATAGAGAATAACATTCCCTGTGTATATTATAGAGAATAACAGCCCCTCTGTATATTATAGAGAATAACAGCCCCTCTGTATATTATAGAGAATAACAGCCCCTGTGTATATTATAGAGAATAACAGTCCCTGTGTATATTATAGAGAATAACAGTCCCTGTGTATATTATAGAGAATAACAGTCCCTGTGTATATTATAGAAGTAGGTGCCTCACTTCTTAATTTAGCGATTAAACCCCTCTCTGTACATTGCTTCTTTTTCTGTGGTTGTTGTGAAATATGAGATGTGCTGATTAACCGCTGACTTGTTGGCACGGTACATGCCAGGCTAATCCGACAAGAGGTCATTGCGTGCTCAATGGCTGCCCCTCTGGTCCCCACATCTGGAGCGGTCAGTTGTGTCTCTGGCCTGGCGTTGGGCAACTCTCTTCCCTCAGTGCCCGGATGTGAAGCCACTGCTCCGTCCAGCTTGACCCTCTCTGCAGGTCGCCCAGTCTATCCTGGACAGAGGGTCAGCTGTCCGTCCATGGACCTCAGTTTGTGGGCCAGATTCCGAGTTCCAACCTTCTTTCACCAACTCACAGACGTCCAACTCTGCCGTCCAGCTAACGGAGGCGTCTCTTTACTTTGATGCATGGTCACGTTTCTCTAAAATGGCAACTTGCGAACAGGAAGATCCCACCCATAACCACGGCCATAGCCATAATGCACTTCATTGTTGCCGTTTTGTTCCAGTCATGTTATCATGAGGGACAAACACAAGCCCAAGGCACCGGTAACCCGGCGCTTCTTAAGTACTGACACTCTGACAATGAGGAGCTCCATCAGCACTGACCCTCCGACAATGTGAGCGCTCCCTCAGCACTGGCCCTCCGACAGTGCGGCACTCCCACAGCACTGACCCACCGACAGTGCAGTGCTCCCTCAGCACTGACCCTCCGACAATGTGACGCTCCCTCAGCACTGGCCCTCCGACAGTGCGGCCTCCCACAGCACTGACCCACCGACACTGCGGCGCTCCCTCAGCACTGACCCTCCGACAGTGCGGCACTCCCTCAGCACTGACCCTCCGACAGTGCGGCACTCCCTCAGCACTGACCCCTCCAACAGTATGACGCACCATCAGCATTGACCCTCTGACAGTGCGGCGCTCCCTCAGTACTGACCCTCCAACAGTGCGGCACTCCATCAGCACTGACCCTCCGACAGTGCGGCGCTCCCTCAGCACTGACCATTCCGACAGTGTGGCGCTCCCTCAGCACTGACCCCTCCAACAGTGTGATGCACCATCAGCACTGACCCTCTGACAGTGCGGCGCTCCCTCAGTACTGACCCTCCAACAGTGCGGCACTCCATCAGCACTGACCCTCCGACAGTGCGGCGCTCCCTCAGCACTGACCATTCCGACAGTGTGGCGCTCCCTCAGCACTGACCCCTCCAACAGTGTGACGCACCATCAGCACTGACCCTCTGACAGTGCGGCGCTCCCTCAGTACTGACCCCCCGACAGTGCGGCGCTCCCTCAGCACTGACCCTCCGACAGTGCGGCGCTCCCTCAGCACTGACCCTCCGACAGTGCGGCGCTCCCTCAGCACTGACCCTCCGACAGTGCAGCGCTCCCTCAGCACTGACCGTCCGACAGTGCGGCACTCCCTCAGCACTGACCCTCCAACAGTGCGGCTCTCCCTCGGTACTGACCCTCCGACAGTGTGGCGCTCCCTCAGCACTGACCCTCCGACAGTGCGGCGCTCCCTCAGCACTGACCCTCCGACAGTGCGGCACACCCTCAGCACTGACCCTCCGACATTGCGGCCCTCCCTCAGCACTGACCTTCCAACAGTGCGGTGCTCCCTCAGCACTGACCCTCCGACAGTGCGGCGCTCCCTCAGCACTGACCCTCTGACAGTGCGGTGCTCCCTCAGCACTGACCCTCCGACAGTGCGGCGCTCCCTCAGCACTGACCCTCTGACAGTGCGGCACTCTCTCAGCACTGACCCTCTGACAGTGCAGCACTCCCTCAGCACTGACCCTCTACCAGTGGTGCAGGTGCGTTGGGTAGAATTATGCAACTTGATCCACCGTGGAATCGTCTGCTGCAGGATATGGAGTTGGGCCTGTCAGAGGAAGGGATGAGTGGTTTCCCTGTGGGGAGGGGGGATGTGGCGGGGGGGGGGGGGGGGGTGCTATAGGACATTCAGGTTTGTGTTTGATGTGGGTTGTTGTGGTGGTCTGTCTTGGGGGCTTCAAGTACAAACACATCACCACCCACCGGTCTCCCCTTCCCGACTCGTACAAGTGCCAGGCAGTCAGTGTCCAAATGCAGCAAGACCTGGACAATATCCAGGCTCTGGGCTGACAAGTGGCAAGTTACATTCACGCCACACAAGTGCCAACAATGACCATCTCCTACAAGAGAGGATCTAACTGTGGTGAACCATGTTGCTCGTTTTGGGTGAGTATGCTTAACACTCACTTGGCTCTGTTTCTCGTTCTAAGCTCTGGAGTCGCCAGGTGCCGTAAAGACACCGTCACAAGTATCAAGGTCAAGTTCGAAGCAATAAAGCTGTACACCAATTAGTAAGTCCAAAACAATTAGAGTTTATTATAACACAATTATAATAACATTCATGCACACGCTGAAGACTAACTTACTTCTACCACTGAACGACTAATACTTAGCTAAGAAGGAGCTGCGAGGTCAGGGAACAAGTCCTTCGTTCCGTTCTGGGCTGCAGGCTTCGGGTCACTATCGGTCGGCAAGGGTATAAGTAATGCCGGGGTCAGGTAGCGATCATCGTTAGGTACTTACTTATTGGCGGCTTCAGTTCAATCGGCTGATGGAGAAGACGGGGGTCTCGAGGCTGGATTCAGAAGCCGGAATCAGGAGAAAGAATCAGAAGACTGAACCATGTGCAGGACCTTCTTTTATAGGTCTCCGGGGTCCACGCCCCTGGGGGCGGGCTTCCTCACCTGCTGGGGATCGATTGGGCCTCTTCCCAATCGATATGGTTTGAACTCCCCAATCCTAGGGACGTTCCTTGATGGCTGGGGCGGTTCTTAGGACCCATTGTCCTGGGCGTCTCTGGCTCCATCGTGTCTGGGCTGCTATTAAAAGTATCAATTGATACTTAATTGTACCCATTGTACCTGGGACTGCCCGGTATCACCTCATTACTATGTTAACGGCTTTCCCATTTACCGCGCTGCCTGATCTCTGCAGCTGCCAGGAAACTGGTTTCTGCAATTGTTTCAATGCATAATTGCTTCTGCAAGCTGTTGGCTCTTTAACATGTCCGTTTAGCCTGCACGCTCTCTAGTCTTCCATTTTGTGTCCATTTTTGGCCATCTTAGGTGGCTACAACCACTATGGGCACCTGTATTAGGGGATGTAAGGTAGGACCTGTACTACAGGTTCGCCGGTAGGTCCTGCCGGCTGGCTCCGCCCACGAGGAGCCGTATAAATATGCGTGTGCTCCATTGATCTGCCATTTCGCCAGCTGCAGCTGGAGGCCATGAATCTGACTGCAATAAAGCCACAGTTGTACCCAATCTGAGTCTTTGTGCAATTGATCATGCATCAATTTATTACAGTCAGATGTGTGGCCTCCTACTGCAGCTGGCGAGGTTGGCGTCGTGGTCCTGCTGATCATGGCCGCGGATGGTGACATTATCTAAGTACAGAAACGTGGCCCGCAGTCCGTACCGGTCGACCATTCGGTCCATCTCCCTTTGGAAGACCGAGACCCCGTTAGTGACGCCGAAGGGAGCCCTGAGAAAGTGGTACAGGTGACCGTCCGCCTCGAAGGCAGTGTATGGATGGTTCGATTTACAGATGGGGAGCTGGTGGTCGGCGGATTGTTGAGAAGACTCGGTACTGCGCAATCTGATTGACCATATCAGATATGCGAGGGAGGGGGTACACGTCGAGCTGCGTGTACCGGTTGATGGTCTGGCTGTAGTCCACAACCATTCTGTGTTTCTCCCCTGTTTTTACTACTACCACTTGGGCTCTCCAGGGGCTATTGCTGGCCTCGATGATACCCTCCCGAAGCAGCCGCTGGACCTTGGAGCTGATGAAGGCCTTGTCCTGGGCGCTGTACCGTCTGCTCTTGGTGGCGACGGGCTTGCAATCCGCAGTTAGATTGGCAAAGAGGGAGGGAGGCTCGACTTTGAGGGTCGTGAGGCCGCAAATGGTGAGTGGAGGTAGGGGCCTGCCGAATTTGAGGGTGAGGCTCTGGAGATTGCACTGGAAATCCAGGCCCAGCAATAGTGCAGCGGAGAGGTTGGGGAGGTCGTAGAGACAGAAACCGCTGAATTCTACGCCCTGGACAGTGAGAGTGACCGTACAAAACCCTCGGATCGAGACAGAGTGGGATCCGGAGGCCAGGGAGATCCGTTGGTTGGCGGGGTGGACCGCAAGGGAGCGGCACCTTACCGTATCCAGGTGTATGAAGCTTTCGGTGCTCCTGGAGTCCAGCAAGCAGGAGGTCACGTGGCCGTTGACTTTCACCGTTGTCAAAGCGGTGGCCAGGTTGTTTGGACGCGATTGGTCCAGCGTCATCGAGGCGAGCTGCGGGTGGTCGTCAGAGGTTTCAGACGGAGAGCGTTGGCGACCCAGATCGTGGGATGTAGTTGGCGTTCCAGCCCCATGGGGAAGACACGATGGCGGCGTCCGGAGGTCCTGTGGAGAACATAATGGGGTGCTATGTCTTTTCGTCCGACGTCATTTCGTCCAACGACACTTCGTCCACGTCTTTTGGTCCAACGTCTTTTGGTCCAACGTCACTTCGTCCAATTATCCAATTACAAATTAACTCCGTATAAAACCATTCAATTGATAAAATGCAAGTACAATACAGCAAGTGAATTTAGTTGCTAAAATGCAAGTAATTGATAAAATGCAAGTAAAATGCAAGTTGAAAAATGCAGTTAAAAAATCTAAAAGTTTACTAATAATTTTTTTTGTCTAAGACTTTTTGTAACTTGACTTTTTGTAACTTGTACCACTCCACTCCACTCCCCGCATTAACTTTTTATGCAATAAAGGATTTTTATTACCGGTCCCTCTCCTTTAACGAGCCTCGTTAAAGGATAGATATTATCGTTCTCTTTCTTAATTCGCCCATCCCGAAATGGCAAAGTTCATTGTGTCAACGAAGAGTAAAAGGAAAGTAGCTGATGGAAATAACTATATCTACGATTTTTATTCGAGCAGTCCAAACCTAGGAAAAGAATACTGGAGATGTGAGAAAAGAAGGCTATGTTCAGTGCGGATTCACACGGTAACGGAAAACAATGAGCCGAAAATTATTTATTTCTCTAATGAGCACCTTCATCCAGCTGATGTTGATTCGTTAAATGCTAGAAAAGCTGTTGCAGAAATAAAGCATGAAGCAGTGGAAAACACAGCAGCAAGTTCGCGTAGCATACTAGCGGCCAAGTTTACGCAGCTATCAGAAAATACCTGCTCTCAACTCCCTAGGTTGCCCGTCGTCTCAAGGACTATTCAAAGGTGCCGACAAAACAATTCTGGATTTCCCGCTAATCCAGCGGCTAGACACGGTTTTGAAATACCTGACAAATATTGTAAACTTGACAATGGCGAACAGTTTCTGAGATACGATTCGGGCGCCGAGGATCAACAGCGCTTACTAGTATTCGCATCAGAAAGTGCTCTTCAGGATTTAGCATCATATCGTCATTGGGCATGCGATGGGACATTCAAGATTGTGCCACAACAGTGGTTTCAACTGTTCTGCATTCATGTACAAGTTAAAGGTAGCAGTTTTCCACGGGTCTTTGCATTACTGCCGAATAAAAGAAAGCAGACATACAAATTATTCTTTGACCAATTGAAAATTATGCAACCTAATGCAGATCCGATTGATATCATGGCAGATTTCGAAGTTGCAGTTCACAAGGCAATTAATTCATCATTCCTTAATTCATCTGTCGTGGCATGTTTGTTTCATTTGAGCCAATCTGTGTTTCGAAAAATTACAGATTTAGGCCTCAAAGAAAAATACAACACAGACTCTGAATTCTGTCTTAAAATTCGATGTTTTTCAGCATTAGCTTTCCTCCTCGTTGAAGATGTCGAAGAGGCTTATGAAGATTTGATAGACGATGAAGAAATACCTGCTGAATTCATCGTTTACTTCGACTTGACTTACATAGGCATTGTGAGAGGACGTGGTGCTAGACGAAGGAGAGAAACACCTACATTCCCGACAGCTGTATGGAATGTTAATCAGCGTGTTCTACAAGATCTACCGAGAACAAATAATGCTGCTGAGGGGTTTCATTCTGCAATAAAGCGTTCGGCGGGTGGAGCTCATTTGAATATCTGGAGGTTAATCAAAACTCTGAAGGAAGAGGAAGGGTTCATAATAGGCAAAAAGGCTCAAATTCTTCGGGGAGATCAGTCGACTTCATGTACGCGATATAAGAAAATAACTGAACGCCTCAAAAGATTGGTCGTTGAATATGATTCTACAACAAAAATTGATTTCTTGAGGAATGTTGCTTACAATTTACATCAATTTTAAGTAATTTCGGGAATTTGAAGTAATTAGTAAACTTTTAGATTTTTTAACTGCATTTTTAGATTTTTAAACTGCATTTTTCAACTTGCATTTTACTTGCATTTTATCAATTACTTGCATTTTAGCAACTAAATTCACTTGCTGTATTGTACTTGCATTTTATCAATTAAATGGTTTATACGGAGTTAATTTGTAATTGGATAATTGGACGAAGTGACGTTGGACCAAAAGACGTGCGGACAAAAAGACGTTGGACCAAAAGATGTGGACCAAGTGTCGTTGGACGAAGTGACGTCGGACGAAAAGACGCGACACGCATAATGGCGGCGCCCATTGCGGGAGCGGGGCAAGATGATGGCGCCCATGGGCCGCACGTGAACTTAGGGGGAGGAGATGGTGGCGCTCACTGGCCGCACGTGGCCCCGGGAGGAGAAGATGGCGGCGCCCATTGTGCGTTTGGCAGGGAGGAGGGGGCGATAGCGGCGACTGCGCGGGCCTGGCACTCTGCTGCAAAGTGGCCCCTTTTTGCTACAGGACTTGCAAGTGGCGGTGTGGGCTGGGCAGCGTTGGCGGGGGTGGTTCTGTTGACCGCAGAAGTAGCAGCGGGGACCCCCGGGGTGCGCGGATTGGCGTGCGGCACAGGTGTATTGGGTAGGCAGGGCCCCAGCTGGGGGGGTTGTTTACGGGGTCCAGGAGGAGTAGGACGGGTGGGCCGAATGTCGAAGCGGTGGCCTGGTTGTGTGGACACGACTGTACCACCTCATCAAAGCTCGCAATCTGCCCTACTCCGTCGAGGAAGTACGGACAGTCACCAGAGACTGCCAGGTCTGTGCCGAGTGCAAGCCGCACTTCTACCGACTGGACCGTGCGCACCTGGTGAAAGCGTCCCGCCCCTATGAACGCCTCAGCATGGATTTCAAAGGGCACCTCCCCTCCACCAACTACAACATATATATCCTCAATGTGGTCGTTGAGTATTCCAGATTCCCCTTCGCCATCCCATGCCCTAATATGACGTCTGCCACCGTCATCAAAGCCCTAAACACGATCTTCACTCTGTTCGGTTTCCCCGCCGACATCCACAGTGACAGGGAATCCTCATTCATGAGTGATGAGCTGCGTCAGCGATGCGACCATCAATTCATTCACGAGTTGAAGTAAACGGTGGCTTTAATCGGCTTACAACTGAGCCTGCCTGCGACTATGCTGAACTGAGGGCGGACTCGCAGGACCGCAGCACTTTATACTTCCTGCTGGGGGCGGAGCCAAGGGCGGAGTCCTGTACATGCTCCTCATCTCCCACTGTGGGCAGAGCCGCGCAACGGCTCACAGATGGAGTCCACAGGGACACAGTAATGTACAGTGTGAATTTATAGTGGTTACACATTCACCACATTCACCCCCTGTTAAAAAAATCAAGTCCGGCGGGGGTGACGGGTCTATAAGTTCAGTCGGTCCGGCGCCCGAATCGTGCGTTGAGACCGACGAAGCACTGGAGTTGCAGCCGCTTCGGATGGCTGTGGACAGATGTTCGGTGCGAGTCCGAGGGTGAACTCCGGGGATGGTTCTTCCTGAGCTTCGTTCCTGCGGGCCGGTGTGACGGGTGAGAGGGGGCGCAGGAAGCAAATAGGTGCAGGGGCGCAGGGCATGGGAGGTCGGGTGGGGTGTAGTGTGGGAGGTACATCGGCGGTAGTGGTAGTAGAGCCTGCGGGTCCCAGGTCCCGGAGGGAAACGGTGTCCTGTTGGCCATCGGGGTGTTCGACAAACGCGTAGTGGGGGTTCGGTGCAGGAGTTGGACCCTCTCTACCAGGGGGTCGGCCCTATGTGTCCGGACGTGTTTTCAGAGGAGGACAGGGCCCGGTGTCGTCAACCAGGGCGGAAGCGAGACCCCCGTAGTAGTGCCCCTAGGGAAGTCAAATAGGCGATCATGAGGAGTCTGATTCGTGGCTGTACAAAGGAGGGACCTGGAGCGCGTCGGGGAGGACCTCCTGCCAGTGGGTCGGGAGATTCCTGGACCGGAGGGTCAGTAGGATGGTCTTCCAGACCATCTCATTCTCCCTCGCCACCTGCCCGTTCCCCCTGGGGTTGTAGCTGGTAGTCCTGCTCGAGGCGATGCCCTTGTCGAGCAGGTACTGACGCAGCTCGTCGCTCATGAAGGACGAACCCCTGTCGCTGTGGACATAGGTAGGGAAACCAAACAGGGTGAAGACTTTGTGCAGGGCTCTGATGACTGTATGGGAGGTCATATCGGGGCATGAGATGGCAAACGGGAAACGGGAAAATTTGTCTATAACGTTGAGGAAATAAACGTTGCGATTAGTTGAAGGGAGGGGCCCATTGAAATCGATGCTCAGGCGTTCAAAGGGCCGGGATACCTTTACCAGGTGTGCCTTGTCTGGTCTATAGAAGTGCGTTTTACACTCCGCGCAGATCGGGCAATTCCTCGTGACGGCTTTAACCTCTTCCGTGGAGAAGGGCAGGATGTGGGCCTTGATGTAATGGGTGAGCCGGGTGATCCACAGATGGCAGAGGTCATTGTGGATAGCCTGTAGTCGGTCGGCTTGCGCGCTGGCGCATGTACTGCGGGACAGGGCATCTGGGGGCTCATTGAGCTTCCCAGGACGATATACGATATCGTAATTGTAGGTGGAGAGTTCAATCCTCCACCGCAAGATTTTGTCATTCTTGATCTTGCCCCGCTGCGAGTTGTCAAACATAAAGGCAACCAATCTCTGGTCGGTGATGAGGGTAAACCTCCTACCAGCGAGGTAATGCCTCCAGTGCCGTACGGCTTCCACAATGGCTTGTGCTTCCTTTTCGACTGAGGAGTGTCAAAGTTTCGAAGCGGAGAGGGTTAGGGAGAAGAACGCTACTGGCCTCCCTGCCTGATTCAGAGTGGCAGCGAATGGGACGGACTCATCTACCGCCCGCATGGCGGCTTTGGCGATGTCCTCCTTGATGCAGTTGAAGGCCTGGCGAGCCTCGGCTGACAGTGGGAAGAGTGTGGCCTTAAAGAGTGGGCGGGCTTTGTCCGCATACTGGGGGACCCACTGGGCAAAGTATGAAAAAAACCCCAGGCATCTCTTGAGGGCCTTGGGACAGTGAGGGAGAGGGAGTTGTAAGACGGTCCGGGTCGGGGCCCAGGACTCCGTTTTCCACGACGTAGCCGAGGATGGCTAGCCTGGTCGTGCGGAAAACGCATTTCTCCTTATTGTATGTGAGGTTGAGTTTTTGGGTGGTTTGCAGAAATCGGTGGAGGTTGGCGTCGTGGTCCTGCTGGTCATAGCCGCAGGTGGTGACGGTATCCAAGTACGGAAACGTGGCCCGCAGCCCGTACTGGTCCACCATTCGGTCCATTGCTCGTTGGAACACCGAGACCCCATTCGTGACGCCAAAGGGAACCCAGAGGAAATGGAAGAGGCGGCCGTCTGCCTCGAATGCCGTGTAGTGACGGTCCTCCGGGCGGATTGGGAGCTGGTGGTATGCAGACTTCAGATCCACCGTGGAGAATATGCGGTATTGGGCGATCTGATTTACCACGTCTGCAATCCGGGGGAGGGGGTACGCATCGAGGTGCGTGAACCGGTTAATGGTCTGGCTGTAATCAACCACCATCCGGAACTTTTCCCCGGTTTTGACGACCACCACCTGAGCTCTCCAGGGGCTGTTACTGGCCTCAATGACTCCCTCACGCAAAAGGCGCCAGACTTCGGATCTGATAAACACCCTGTCCTGCATCCTTCCCCACTAGGTATCCTGCTGCGAGTGGCCACTGGTTTGCAGTTGGCGGTGAGATTAGCGAAGAGTAGAGGGGGGTCGATTTTCAGAGTTGCTAGACTACATATAGTGAGTGGGGGAAGGGGTCCACCAAAGTTGAGTGTTAGGCTCCTGAGGTTGCACTGGAAATCCAGTCCTAGGAGGAAGAGGGGGGCGCAGAGGTCTGGGAGCACATACAGTTGGAAATTGGTGTAGTCGGCGCCCTGTATTATTAACGTCGCAATAGTGCGCCCTTGTATCTGGACGGAGTGCGACCCCGAGGCGAGGGAGATTATTTGCTGTGTCGGGAATATCGGGAGCGAGCAGCGCCTTACCAGATCTGGGTGAACGAAGCTCTCAGTGCTCCCGGAGTCGAACAGGCACGCTGTCTCGTATCCGTTGATTTGGACGGACATCATGGAGCTCTTGAGGTGCTTCGGCCGTGACTGGACCAAAGTGACTGCGCTGAGCTGCGGGTAGTCGGTGGCGTGGTCAGTGGTGCTGGAGCGGCCCCGTGATAACTGTCCGCGGAGGTCGTAATCTTCGAGTGGCGTAGTGGGTGATGGCCAAGATGGCAAGTTGATCGCACGTGGCGGGCAGCGAGGAAGATGGCATCCAAGATGGCGGCCCCCATGGATCACACGTGACGGGCGGCGAGGAAGATGGTGTCTAAGATGGCGGCCCCCATGGAGCGCACATGGCCGGCCACGTGGGGTAGGATTGCCAAGATGGCGGCCCCCATGAGTCGCAAATGTTGTGCGGAGGCGGCAGACACGCTGCCACATTGCGGGGTCTGCGGGCCTGGGAGTCGGAGGAGCGAGTGTTCGGGTTAGGGTTCGAGTTTTTAGTTTTGGCCAGGCAGACCTTAGCAAAGTGTCCTTTTCGCCCGCAGCTGCTGCAGGTTGCGTTGCGGGCCGGGGATGTTGGGGCTGGTCGCAAAAATGGCATGATAGCCCTCCGTGGTGGGCAGGTGGCTGCGCGGCGCAGGCCTGGGGCAGTCTCTGGTCGGGGGTCCACGATGGGGTCGCGTGATCGGCCGGGAACGCTGTTAGGCTTTGGAAAGCGACCTCTAACGAGGTCGCTAGTTTTACCGTGTCCTCCAGGTCCTGGGCCCTTTCCTCGAGAAGACGCTGCCGCACATAATTGGATCGGTCCCCTGCAACATACACGTCTCAAAAGCGAGTTCCATGTTCTGGGAGGCTGTCACGGCCTGGAAGTTACATTCCCGTGCTAGGGCTTTAAGGTCGTGCAGATAGTCTTCTAGCGACTCTGCAGGGTTGTAAAGATGTGCCGCACGTAGACTTCATTCACGGGCCGCACGTACAGGCGGTCGAGTATCACGAGGGCCTCAGTATAAGAGTCAGTTACATCAAGTTGAGTTGAAATACGATGGTTCACCCGTGCGTGGAGAAGACTGAGTTTCTGTTCTTCTGTAACAGTTCTCTGTTACAGTCGACGCAGCCAGGTAGGCCTTGAAGCACCAAAGCCAATGCAAAAAAAATTATTTTGCTTCTGTGGCCAGTGGATCGAGTTCCAGTCTGTCAGGTTTGAGAGCTGATTCCATAGTAGTTTTTAAGTCGATTAAATTGATGCGACCACCAATTCATTCAGGATCACGAGTTGGAGTAAACTGTGGCTTTAATCGGCTTACAACTGAGCCTGCCTGCGACTATACTGAACTGAGGGCGGACTCACAGGACCGCAGCACTTATACTGCCTGCTGGGGGCGGAGCCAAGGGCGGAGCCCTGTACAAGCTCCTCATCTCCCCTGTGGGCAGAGCCGCGCAACGGCTCACAGATGGAGCCCACAGGGACACAGTGATACACAGTGTGAATTTATAGTTTATACATTCACCACAGTCAGTTCCTGCTCAGCAGGGGTATCGCAGGACGACCAGCTACAACCCCCGGGGAAACAGGCAGAGATTGGATTGGATTTATTTATTTATTTTTTTTTTAAATAATTTTTATTGAAAGAGTTTTTCCATACAGACATTTACCCCTACTAATTTTTAAATTATTTACAACACAATCCTTCTAGGCAAATATCCCTCCCTCGCCCGCCCTCTCGCGCGCACCAGTCCTCCCCCCCCCCCCAAGCAACAACTTAACAAACAAGGCAGCCTACAGTTTCAGACATGAGCAGCGAGCAGACTTGCCCGCGTTACAGTCGTGCATGTCCCCCCACGACCATTGCTGCCCCCCCCTCCCCTCCCCTCTCCCCCCCTCCCCTCCCCTCCCCCCCACCCTCCCCTCCCCTCCCCTCCCCCCCCCTCCCCTCCCCTCCCCCCCACCCTCCCCTCCCCCCCACCCTCCCCTCCCCTCCCCTCCCCTCTCCCCCCCTCCCCTCCCCTCCCCCCCCCTCCCCCCCCCTCCCCTCCCCTCCCCCCACCCTCCCCTCCCCTCCCCTCCCCCCCCCTCCCCTCCCTCCCCCCCACCCTCCCCTCCCCTCCCCCCCACCCTCCCTCCCCTCCCCCCCACCCTCCCCTCCCCTCCACCCTCCCCTCCCCTCCCCCCCACCCTCCCCTCCCCTCCCCCCCACCCTCCCCTCCCCCCCACCCTCCCCTCCCCTCCCCCCCACCCTCCCCTCCCCTCCCCCCCACCCTCCCCTCCCCTCCCCCCCACCCTCCCCTCCCCTCCCCCCCACCCTCCCCTCCCCTCCCCTCCCCCCCACCCTCCCCTCCCCTCCCCTCCCCCCCACCCTCCCCTCCCCTCCCCTCCCCTCCCCCCCACCCTCCCCTCCCCTCCCCCCCACCCTCCCCTCCCCTCCCCTCCCCCCCACCCTCCCCTCCCCTCCCCCCCACCCTCCCCTCCCCTCCCCCCCACCCTCCCCTCCCCTCCCCCCCACCCTCCCCTCCCCTCCCCCCCCCCCCACCCTCCCCTCCCCTCCCCTCCCCCCCACCCTCCCCTCCCCTCCCCTCCCCCCCACCCTCCCCTCCCCTCCCCTCCCCTCCCCCCCCCCGGGTTGCTGCTGCCACGACCCCGAACGCCTATCTCTGATCTAAAAAGTCAAGGAAAGGTTGCCACCGCCTGGAGAATCCCTGTACCGACCCTCTCAGGGCAAATTTGATCCTTTCTAGCTGAATATAGCTAGCCATATCGTTAATCCAAGTTTCAACGCTTGGAGGCCTCGCGTCCTTCCATTGAATTAATATCCTTAGTCGAGCCACTAGGGACGCAAAGGCCAGTATTCCGGCCTCCCTAGCCTCCTGTACCCCCGGTTCTACCCCGACCCCAAAGATCGCAAGCCCCCATCCTGGTTTGACCCTGGACCCCACCACCTTCGACACCGTCCTTGCCACCCCCTTCCAGAACCCTTCCAGCACCGGACATGCCCAGAACATATGCACATGGTTCGCTGGGCTTCCCAGACATCTGACACACCTGTCCTCACCCCCAAAGAACCGGCTCATCCTTGTCCCCGTCATGTGAGCTCTATGCAGCACCTTAAATTGAATGAGGCTCAGCCTCGCACACGAGGAGGAAGAATTGACCTTCTCCAGTGCATCCGCCCACGTCCCGTCTTCTATCTGCTCTCCCAGCTCCCCTTCCCACTTGGCTTTCAGCTCCTCCCCTGATGCTTCCTCCGCCTCCTGCATTATCTTGTAGATGTCCGATATCCCCCCTCCGACCCAGACCCCCGAGAGCACCCTATCACTCGCCCCCTTACTGGGGAGCAGGGGGAACCCCTCCACCTGCCGCCTAGCAAATGCCTTCACTTGTAAATATCTGAACATGTTTCCCGGGGGGAGCTCAAACTTCTCCTCCAGCCCTCCCAGGCTCGCAAATCTCCCCTCTATAAACAGGTCCTTCAGCTGCCGTATGCCCACCCTGTACCAGCTCTGAAATCCCCCGTCGATGTTCCCCGGGATGAATCTATGGTTCCCTCTTATTGGCGCCGCCAACAGACCTCCCATTTCCCCCCTGTGTCGCCTCCACTGCCCCCATATCTTGAGGGTGGCCGCCACCACCGGGCTCGTGGTGTACCTCGTGGGGGGGAGCGGCCATGGTGCCGTTACTAGGGCCCCCAGGCTTGTGTTGCCACAGGACGCCCTCTCCATTCGTTTCCAAGCTGCCCCCTCCCCTTCCATCATCCACTTGCGCACCATCGACACATTTGCCGCCCAGTAATACCCCGAGAGATTGGGTAGTGCCAGCCCTCCACTGCCCCTACTCCGCTCCAAAAAGACCCTCCTCACCCTTGGGGTGCCGTGCGCCCACACGTAGCTCATGATGCTACTCGTCACCTTTTTGAAGAAGGCCCTAGGGAGGAAGATGGGCAAGCACTGAAATAGAAACAAGAACCTTGGGAGGACCGTCATTTTAATTGACTGCACCCTCCCCGCCAGCGACAGCGGTACCATGTCCCACCTCTTAAACTCCTCCTCCATCTGTTCCACCAGCCTGGAAAAGTTCAACTTGTGGAGGGTCCCCCAGTTCCTTGCCACCTGCACCCCTAAATACCTAAAGCTCTTTCCTGCTCGCTTGAAGGGGAGTCTCCCAATTCCCTCTCCCTGGTCCCCCGGGTGTATCACAAAAACCTCGCTTTTGCCCAAATTTAGTTTGTACCCCGAAAAGTCCCCAAACTCTGCTAATAGTTCCATTATCTCCGGCATTCCCCCTTCTGGGTCTGCCACGTACAGCAGTAGATCATCCGCATACAGCGATACCCGATGTTCCTCCCCTCCCCTAGTCAGTCCTCTCCACCCCCCTGACCCCCTCAGTGCCATCGCCAACGGTTCAATCGCCAGTGCGAAAAGTAAGGGGGATAGGGGACATCCCTGCCTGGTCCCTCGGTGGAGCCCGAAATACTCCGACCTCCTCCCGTTTGTCACTACACTCGCCGTCGGGGCCGAGTAGAGCAACTTCACCCACTTAATAAACCCTTCCCCAAACCCAAACCGTTCCAACGTCTCCCACAGGTACTCCCACTCCACCCTATCGAATGCCTTCTCCGCGTCCAGCGCTACCACTATCTCAGCCTCCCCCTCCACTGCCGGCATCATAATTACATTCAGCAATCTCCGCACGTTCGTGTTGAGCTGCCGCCCCTTCACGAACCCCGTCTGGTCCTCATGGATTACCCCTGGCACACAATCCTCTATTCTAGCTGCCAGGATCTTTGCCAGCAACTTGGCATCCACGTTCAGAAGCGAGATAGGCCTGTAGGACCCGCACTGCACGGGGTCTTTATCCCGCTTCAATATCAGGGAGATCAGAGCCTGGATTTGTTTATTGTCACGTGTACCGAGGTACAGTGAAAATTATTTTTCTACGAGCAGCTCAACAGATCACTCAGTACATGGGACGAAAAGGGAATTGAACAAAATTCAAGAAAATACATAATAGGGCAACACAATATATACAATGTAACTACATAACACCGGCATTGGATGAAGCATACAGGGTGTAGTGTTAATGAGGTCAGTCAATAAGAGGGTTATTTAGGAGTCTGGTGACAGTGGGGAAGAAGCTGTTTCTGAGTCTGTTCGTGCGTGTTCTCAGACTTCTGTATCTCCTGCCCGATGGAAGAAGTTGGAAGAGTGAGTAAGCCGGGTGGGAGGGATCCTTGATTATGCTGCCCGCTTTCCCCCGGCAGCGGGAGGTGTAGATGGAATCAATGGATGGGAGGCTATGTGTGATGGACTGGGCAGTGTGTACAGGGAGTAGAGTAGGGGGCTAAGTACGCAGCCTTGCGGGACCCCGGTATTGAGGACTATTGTGGAGGAGGTGTTGGTGTTCATTCTTACTGATTGTGGTCTGTAGGTCAGCAAATCGAGGATCCAGTTGCAGAGTGGAGAGCAAAGCCCTAGGTTTTGAAGCTTTGATATGAGCTTGGCTGGGGTTATGGTGTTGAAGGCGGAGCTGTAGTCAATAAATAGGAGTCCTTGTTTTCGAGATGCTCTAGGGATGAGTGTAGGGCCAGGGAAATGGCGTCTGATGTGGACCGGTTGTGACGGTATGCGAATTGAAGTGGGTCAAGGCGTTCCAGGAGTATGGAGGTGATGCGCTAAATGATCAGCCTTTCGAAGCACTTCATTACAACTGACATCAGGGCCACCGGGCGGTGGTCATTGAGGTATGGTGGTGAGATGGTATGACGGAGAGCGAGAATGGGATGGTTTGGAGGGCCGTCCAGCTGGCCCTACGGCCCAGGAACCTCCCAGCCTCTCGCTGGCAGGAGGTCCTCCCTGATGCACTGCTCTCCATCCGGTCACTACTGTGCACCGCTACGAATAACACACCCCATGAACGTGTTTTTACCTTCCCCAGGAAGTCCACATCCGGGGTGTCGCTCCCGACTTGCTCGCATGTCCAGGACCGGTCCTGCTCCGTAGGCACATCCGACTCCACAAGGCGGACCCCTTGGTGGACAGGGTACACTTGCTCCACGCCAACCCCCAGTATGCCTACGTGGAGTTCCCCGACGGCCGCCAGGATACGGTCTCCCTCAGGGACCTGGCACCGTCAGGCTCCAGCCAAACACACTTCCCCACCCACGCCCCACCCTCCCCTCCACCGGCGCTCCCAACATTAACCCCACCAGGTCCATCCCTCCTTCCCCTGCCCACGCAAGAGGACGAAGAAGATCTCGGCACGCTCCCGGGGCCATCCGACTACTGGCCAGCACCGACATCGGTGACACCAGCACCGCCAGAACCGACATCGCCGCCACCGTTACGTCGTACCCAGCGAATCATTAAAGCTGAACCTCTGACGGGCACGGACCGTCAAAATGGACATTTTTTTTCCTTCCCCACTCATTTTATAAGACTCTGTACATAATTCTCAACACTGTATATAGTTCCACACCACCCCCGCCGGACTCATTTTTAACAGGGAGTGAATGTGGTGAGCCACTGTGTACACCTGTATTAGGTGATGTAGGGTAGGACCTGTACTACAGGTTCGCCGGTAGCCCCTGCCGGCTGGCTCCGCCCACTAGGAGCTGTATAAATATGCGTGTCCTCTATTGCCATATGCAGCAGGAGGCCACGCATCTTACTGCAATAAAGCCACAGTTGTACCCAATCTGAGTCTTTGTGCAATACATCGTGCATCACTAACCATCGCCCCTTGACATTCAATGGCGTTACCATCGCTGAATCCCCACAATCAACATCCTGGGGGGGTTACCATTGATCAGAAACTGAACTGGACCCAGCCGTATAAATACTGTGGCTACCAGAGCAGGTCAGAGGCTGGGAATCCTGCGGAGAGTAACTCACCTCCTGACTCCCCCAAAGCCTGTCCACCATCTACAAGGACACAAGTCAGGAGTGTGATGGACTCTCCCACTCGCCTGGATGAGCGCGGCTCTGACAACACTCGAGAAGCTCCTCACCATCCAGGACAAAACAGCCCCCCACCTCCCACCCCCCTCCCCTGCTCGATTGACACGCTAACTCCCACCTTCAACACCCACTCCCTCCACCCACCGACGCACAGCGGCAGCCGTGTGTACCGTCTACAAGATGCACTGCAGCCACTCGCCAAGGCTCCTTCGACAAGCGTCGCCCAAACCCACCGCCTCTACCCCCTAGAAGGACGAGGACAGCAGATGCCACGGGGAACACCCACCGCCTGCACGTTCCCCCTCCAAGTACCCCCTAGTCTTTCACACACATATACACACCATCCCGACTTGGAAATATATCCGTCGTTCCTTCACTGTCGTTGGGTCAGAATTCTGAATGCGCTGTGGGAGGGATAAACGGAATAATACAGAAAACAGGAGAATGCCGGTTTGTCAGAACAGAAGACAGGATGGGCTGTCCTTTATTTTGAATTAGCGAGATGGGGGGGTGGTGGTCATGTCACATGAGGGTGATGTCACTTGACTAACAATCTATTGGTTGCAGCTATAACAAAAACATTGGTTTCTTATTGGATCATCTCCGGGTGCAAACTGTAGACCTCACCAGTGATGATAGGACGCTGGAGGATTCGCGTGCGGGCGTCTCCATTTCTGCCACGTTTCCCACATGGAATGGTCCCGCTGAGGGTCGGGGGGGTGGGTGGGTGGGTAGGGGCTGACTTGACATCTCCTCGGCCATTTTGAATTTGTCCACGAGCCGTTGGCCATTTTGAATTTGTCCACGAGCCGTCGGCCATTTTGAATTTGTCCACGAGCCGTCGGCCATTTTGAATGTGTCCACGAGCTGTTGGCCGTTTTGAACTTGTCCACGAGCTGTTGGTCATTTTGAATTTGTCCCCGAGCCGTCGGCCATTTTGAATGTCAGATGTTACTGATCCCTCCCCCACATCATCCGCCCCGACCCCCACCCCCACTACACCTCTCTGCCACCCCGGCTTCACATCCTCACCGAATGTTCCCCTGCTCCCACCACTCACCCAAAAGCCCACACACCCTAAATTGGCAGGGAGTCCCCTTGGGGTAAGGTGGCTGACAGGGCGCGTGGGTGTCACATGTTGCCTGGGAGACATTTCCTGAGGGATTTGCCGATGTCCGGATTGGCGACAGGGGAAGGGGGACGGCTAGAGGGATGCGAAGGGAAGAAAAACAGATCTCCCTTTTCTTTTGGGGTTCCGTGCACCGTCCGCGGAATGGGGAGGACGGGGGGGGGTGGGGGGGGGGGGGGTGGAGGGGAAGGGCTAGAAGGGGCTGCCGCAGGTCATCTCGTCACAAAGCTCCTCTTCGGCAGGGCCGCGCGTGGGCTCCTCATCGCTGTAGGCCGGAGCGTAGTCGCGGCGACCGGGCCCACGCGGCCGCCGCCCCAGCAGGTCGCTCGCTGCGCTCTCCATCTCATCCACGGTCATGTGGCAGGCGTCGGCGATCTCTCGCTTGGCAAACGCCACAAACTTGGGATCCCGAGCGTAGAGTTCCAAGCCCTCGGAGATCAGTACCTGAGAGAGAGAGAGAAAGTGTGAGAGACAGAGAGACAGAGAGAGAGAGAGACTGAGACAGAGGTAAAGAGAGAGACAGCGAGAGAGAGAGAGAGAGACAGAGACTGAGACAGAGGGAGAGAGAGAGAGACAGCGAGAGAGAGAGAGTGAGAGACAGAGAGAGAGAGAGAGACACAGAGAGAGAGAGACAGAGGCAGAGGGAGAGAGAGACACAGAGAGAGAGACAGCGAGAGAGAGAGAGTGAGAGAGACAGAAAGAGAGAGAGAGAGACAGCGAGAGAGAGAGAGAGAGAGACAGAGACAGAAAGTGAGAGACAAAGAGAGAGAGAAACAGAGAGAAAGATGAGACAGTGGGAGAGTGAGGGAGAGAGAGACAGAAAGAGAGACAGAGAGAGAGACAGAAAAAGAGACAGCGAGACAGAGAAACAGAAAGAGAGAGACAGAGAAACAGCGAGAGAGAGACAGAAAGAGAGAGACAGACAGAAAGAGAGAGATAGAAAAAGAGACAGAGCAAGACAGAAAGAGAGAGAGAGAGAGAGACAGGGAGAGAGAGAGACAGAGAGAGACGGAGAAACAGAGAGAGACAGAAAAAGAGACAGAGCGAGACAGAGACAGAGAAACAGAGAGAGAGAGAGTTAGAACGAAAGAGAGAGGCAGAAAGAGAGAGGGAGATGGAGTGAGACAGGGAGAGAGAAAGAGACAGAAAGAGAGGCAGAGAAACAGAGAGAGATGGAGTGAGGCAGAGAGAGAGTGGGGAGTGGGGTTAGACTGGCTGGGATATTAAATGGTGTGGGGAGTGATGAGGTTAGCCGGGAATCGAACTCACTGCTTCCACCAGGCTGTCGGCGCTGCCCTGCTTGTCGTTGTAACAATGGTCAAGCTGCCCGGGGACTCTGAGCGTCGCTGTGGTGTAGGTTCGGTACGGCGAATCCTGCTGTTCTGAGTACCAGCGGCTCTGCGGGAGGGAGGTCAGGCTCCGGTTGGTCTTGTCCCAGGCCTCCTCGGGCTCCACCAGGATCAGAGGGGCGTAGAAGAGGCGGCTGCGTCTGGCTTGCGATGGCGGTGGGGTGGCCCAGGACTGGGTCGAGCCGGCGGACGAGGGACTGCTGCTCCGTCGGGAATCGTAGCTCGCTGTCTCGTAGGCCTGCGGCATGAAAGACGGAGAGTTCACGTCCCGTCACGTCAGCTGGGCGGCGGGGAGGGCCCTGGCAATTCGACTAAGGGGGCGTCACGGTTCACCGCACACCCGTCGCTCCTGGGGCCGCGCCCCCCCCTCCCCTCCCTCCACCCTCCTGTCCCAACAACAACATTCCCACCCAGGAGCAGACCCCCCCCCCCCCCCCCCCCCCCCAGATCGCGGGTGTCGCCTGGGCTACTCAACTCGGCGGGGCATCGCAATCTCGGGACTCACTGGCCGCTTTGGAATTTTTCAGCAGTCGGGAGGTGGGGGGAGTGGTGGAGAGATTCCCCCCCCCTCCCCTCCCCCTCCCCTCCCCTCCACTCCCCCTAGCCCTCCCCCCATTTTCCCAGATCACAGGGCTTCAAATTCCTGGTCAGATTTTAACAAGTTCTAACCCCACCCCCAGAAAAGATTTTGACGCTGCAGGGGAAGCAATTGGAAATTTCACCCTGAGATAGATACATTTTTGTTAGGTGGTGGGGGGGGGGGGGGGGGGGGAGGTTTACGGATCCGAGTTGGATAGAGGGTGTAATCTGACGGACTGGTGGGACAGGCTGGAGAGGGGCTGAATGGCCTAGTCCTGTTCCTGTGTGACAGGCTGGAGAGGGGCTGAATGGGCCTCCTCCTGTTCCTGTGTAACAGGCTGGAGAGGGGCTGAATGGGCCTCCTCCTGTTCCTGTGTAACAGGCTGGAGAGGGGCTGAATGGGCCTCCTCCTGTTCCTGTGTAACAGGCTCGAGAGGGGCTGAATGGGCCTCCTCCTGTTCCTGTGTAACAGGCTCGAGAGGGGCTGAATGGGCCTCCTCCTGTTCCTGTGTAACAGGCTCGAGAGGGGCTGAATGGGCCTCCTCCTGTTGCTGTGTAACAGGCATGTGCTGTCGAGAGTTCGCTGCGGCCCTGTGAATGGAGTTGCCTGTGTACCTGATGCTGCAGGGTTCGGCGAGGCTGCTTGCGCTGCTGGTAGGTGCCGGGAATGGGCGTGTCATCGCCGCTATCCTGCCGGCTCAGACACTGGATCCTGAAGTTAGTCGTGCGCCCTGGAAGTGAAAAACGGAGGCAGTTATATTCGAACGCACCACGGACGTCATGAACATAATCAGCACACAACGCAGAGAACACAGCTTCCAATTCTATATCAATTGTGGGATTAGTTTGGGGGTTGATACGGGGCTATGGGGAGAGAGCGGGGCAGTGGGATTAGTTTGGGGATTGATACAGGGATATGGGGAGAGAAGGGGCAGTGGGATTAGTTTGGGGATTGATACAGGGCTATGGGGAGAGAGCGGGGCAGTGGGAATAGTTTGGGGATTGACACAGGGCTATGGGGAGAGAGTGGGGCAGTGGGATTAGTTTGGGGATTGATACAGGGCTATGGGGAGAGAGTGGCAGAGGGATTAGTTTGGGGATTGATACAGGGCTATGGGGAGAGAGTGGGGCAGTGGGATTAGTTTGGGATTGATACAGGGCTATGGGGAGAGAGCGGAGCTGTGATTAGTTTGTGATTGATACAGGGGATTGATTTGGGGAGAGAGCGGGGCAGTGGGATTAGTTTGGGGATTGATACAGGGCTATGGGGAGAGAGCGGGGCAGTGTGATTAGTTTGGGGATTGATACAGGGCTGTGGGGAGAGAGCGGGGCAGTGTGATTAGTTTGGGGATTGATACAGGGCTGTGGGGAGAGAGCAGGGCAGTGGGATTAGTTTGGGATTGATACAGGGCAATGGGGAGAGTAGGGCAGTGGGATTAGTTTGGGGATTGATACAGGGCTATGGGGAGAGGGTGGTGTAGTCTCCGTGTCTGATCTACCTGCTGGCGTGGGAGGTAGCAGGCGTCTCCGCGGTGACCGTCTGGCCTCGGAATGTGCAGGTACCTCGCTGTCAGGCTGGCCGTAGTGTTTCGGAGTCAGTGTGTTGTTGTAAACACCACGGTACCCATCCGGCTCCCTCAATTCGGGTGGCCTGTCGTGAGAGTAGATCAGATTCGTAGATAATCCCGACAGGGAGGCAGAAATGGAAGAAATCAGGATTCAGAACCCCCCCCCCCCCCCCCACGCCTCCCCCACCCCACCGATTGCAGTGACCCACGCATTCCCGCCAAACATCCCACCACCATTAACCTCCACACATTCCAAACGACACTGTCCCAATGTCCCAACAGAGACGCCGTCTGAACCTGTGGTGATCGTAGATCTGACTAGATACAATACAACTGAGCAAACACTAGAGGGAGCATGGGAGAGCTATAAATACACCGGGACAGGAAGTGAGGACACACTTCACGGAAGGCAGAACTTATAGCAGGACACAGACACACAAGCACGTAGCATTTGAGGTAGCCGTATGTTAAGCTCTGAAGAGAGAACGAATACACAATATAGCATCTTCTCCACATTTGAGACTACGAGTTTTATTAAGACACGAGGAACAACACAGAACCCTCTGTCCTGAAGCTCGCTGATCAACCCTCGCTCCCGGCCTGGCAACACCTCCATCCTTAAATTCATAGCCCTGTTTCAAACCTGCTGCCAACCCTCCCTATCTCTGTAACCTCCTCCAGTCCCTACAACCCTCCCTATCTCTGTAACCTCCTCCAGTCCCTACAACCCTCCCTATCTCTGTATCCTCCTCCAGTCCCTACACCCTCCCTATCTCTGTAACCTCCTCCAGTCCCGACAACCCTCCCTATCTCTGTAACCTCCTCCAGCCCCTACAACCCTCCCTATCTCTGTATCCTCCTCCAGTCCCTACAACCCTCCCTATCTCTGTATCCTCCTCCAGTCCCTACAACCCTCCCTATCTCTGTAACCTCCTCCAGTCCCTACAACCCTCCCTATCTCTGTAACCTCTTCCAGTCCCTACAACCCTCCCTATCTCTGTAACTGCCTCCAGCCCCTACAACCCTCCCTATCTCTGTAACCTCCTCCAGCCTCTACAACCCTCCCTATCTCTGTAACCTCCTCCAGCCCCGACAACCCTCCCTGTCTCTGTAACCTCCTCCAGCCCCTACAGCCCTCCCTATCTCTGTAACCTCCTCCAGCCCCTACACCCTCCCTATCTCTGTAACCTCCTCCAGTCCCTACAACCCTCCCTATCTCTGTAACCTCCTCCAGTCCCTACAACCCTCCCTATCTCTGTAACCTCTTCCAGTCCCTACAACCCTCCCTATCTCTGTAACCTCTTCCAGTCCCTACAACCCTCCCTATCTCTGTAACCTCCTCCAGCCTCTACAACCCTCCCTATCTCTGTAACCTCCTCCAGCCCCTACAACCCTCCCTGTCTCTGGAACCTCCTCCAGCTCCTACAGCCCTCCCTATCTCTGTAACCTCCTCCAGCCCCTACACCCTCCCTATCTCTGTAACCTCCTCCCTCCCTACAACCCTCCCTATCTCTGTAACCTCCTCCAGCCCCTACACCCTCCCTATCTCTGTAACCTCCTCCAGCCCCTACAACCCTCCCTATCTCTGTAACCTCCTCCAGCCCCTACAGCCCTCCCTATCTCTGTAACCTCCTCCAGTCCCTACAACCCTCCCTATCTCTGTAACCTCCTCCAGTCCCTACAACCCTCCCTATCTCTGTAACCTCCTCCAGCCCCTACAACCCTCCCTATCTCTGTAACCTCCTCCAGCCCCTACAACCCTCCCTATCTCTGTAACCTCCAGCCCCTACAACCCTCCCTATCTCTGTAACCTCCTCCAACCCCTACAACCCTCCCTATCTCTGTAACCTCCAGCCCCGACAACCCTCCCTATCTCTGTAACCTCCTCCAGCCCCTACAACCCTCCCTATCTCTGTAACCTCCTCCAGTCACCACCACTTCCCCTGTCTGAATAATGGAGAGTCGCACTGTCAAAGGTTCAGTACTGAGGGAGCCCCGCACTGTCGGAGGGTCAGTGCTGAGGGAGTACCGCACTGTCGGAGGGTCAGTGCTGAGGGAGCGCCGCACTGTCGGAGGGTCAGTGCTGAGGGAGTACCGCACTGTTGGAGGGTCAGTGCTGAGGGAGCGCCGCACTGTCAGAGGGTCAGTGCTGAAGGAGCGCTGCACTGTTGGAGGGTTAGTGCTGAGGGAGCGCCGCACTGTCGTAGGGTCAGTGCTGAGGGAGCGCCGCACTGTGGCAGGGTCAGTACTGAGGGAGTGCCGCACTGTCGGAGGGTCAGTGCTGAGGGAGCACCGCACTGTCGGAGGGTCAGTGCTGAGGGAGCACCGCACTGTCGGAGGGTCAGTGCTGAGGGAGCGCCGCACTGTCGTAGGGTCAGTGCTGAGGGAGCGCCGCACTGTGGCAGGGTCAGTACTGAGGGAGTGCCGCACTGTCGGAGGGTCAGTGCTGAGGGAGCGCCGTACTGTGGGAGGGTCAGTGCTGAGGGAGCACCGCACTGTCGGAGGGTCAGTGCTGAGGGAGCGCCGTACTGTGGGAGGGTCAGTGCTGAGGGAGCGCCGCACTGTGGGAGGGTCAGTGCTGAGGGGGCGCCGAACTGTGGGAGGGTCAGTGCTGAGGGAGCGCCGCACTGTGGGAGGGTCAGTGCTGAGGGAGCGCAGCTCTGTCGGAGGGTCAGTGCTGAGGGAGCGCCGCACTGTCGGAGGGTCAGTGCTGAGGGAGCGCCGCACTGTGGGAGGGTCAGTGCTGAGGGAGCGCCGCACTGTCGGAGGGTCAGTGCTGAGGGAGCGCCGCACTGTGGGAGGGTCAGTGCTGAGGGAGCGCCGCACTGTGGGAGGGTCAGTGCTGAGGGAGCGCCGCACTGTCGGAGGGTCAGTGCTGAGGGAGCGCCGCACTGTGGGAGGGTCAGTGCTGAGGGAGCGCCGCACTGTCGGAGGGTCAGTGCTGAGGCAGTGCCGCACTGTCGGAGGGTCAGTGCTGAGGCAGTGCCGTACTGTCGGAGGGTCAGTGCTGAGGGAGCGCCGCACTGTGGGAGGGTCAGTGCTGAGGGAGCGCCGCACTGTGGGAGGGTCAGTGCTGAGGGAGCGCCGCACTGTCAGGGTCAGTGCTGAGGGAGCGCCGCACTGTCAGAGGGTCAGTGCTGAGGGAGCGTCGCACTGTCGGACGGTCAGTGCTGAGGGAGCGCCGCACTGTCGGAGGGTCAGTGCTGAGGGAGTGCCACACTGTGGGAGGGTGAGTGCTGAGGGAGCGCCGCACTGTCAGAGGGTCAGTGCTGAGGGAGCGTCGCACTGTCGGACGGTCAGTGCTGAGGGAGCGTCGCACTGTCGGAGGGTCAGTACTGAGGGAGCTCCGCACTGTCGGAGGGTCAGTGCTGAGGGAGCCGCACTGTCGGGGGGTCAGTGCTGAGGGAGCGCCGCACTGTCGGAGGGTCAGTGCTGAGGGAGCGCCGCACTGTCGGAGGGTCAGTGCTGAGGGAGCGCCGCACTGTCGGAGGGTCAGTACTGAGGGAGCGCCGCACTGTCAGAGGCTCCTCTCATGTCAAATGTTCAGGTAAGCTTTGCTCTATTTCAGAACAATATCTGTCCGTACCTGTCTCTGGAGGGGACGCTCTCATTGTCCTCATCCCTACTGTAGTATTCTGGCTCCCCGGAGGGGCTGTCGTCAACGTAATCCCCTCCGGAAACCGAATCCTCTTTCCGAATGGTCAGGGAGCGGACTTCATTCTGAGAATCTCTCCTATCACATCGGAATACAAACATTATTAGGGATAGAATCCATAACACACCCTCTCCCCATATCCCTCAATCCCACCCTCTCCCTGTATCCCTCAATCCCACCCTCTCCCCGTATCCCTCAATCCCACCCTCTCCCCGTATCCCTCAATCCCACCCTCTCCCTGTATCCCTCAATCCCACCCTCTCCCCGTATCCCTCAATCCCACCCTCTCCCCGTATCCCTCAATCCCACCCTCTCCCCGTATCCCTCAATCCCACCCTCTCCCCGTATCCCTCAATCCCACCCTCTCCCTGTATCCCTCAATCCCACCCTCTTCCCGTATCCCTCAATCCCTCCCTCTCCCCGTATCCCTCAATCCCACCCTCTCCCCGTATCCCTCAATCCCCTCTCTCCGTATCCCTCAATCCCCACCCTCCCCTGTCTCCCTCAATCCCACAGTGTGGGGAGTGCGGTGTGGGGGTGCGGTGTGGGGGTGCAGTGTGGGGGTGCTGTGTGGGGGTGCGGTGTGGTGGTGCGGTGTGGGGGTGCGGTGTGGGGGTGCTGTGTGGGGAGTGCAGTGTGGGGAGTGCGGTGTGGGGAGTGCGGTGTGGGGGTGCGGTGTGGGGGTGCGGTGTGGGGGTGCTGTGTGGGGGTGCGGTGTGGGGGTGCGGTGTGGGGGTGCTGTGTGGGGAGTGCAGTGTGGGGAGTGCGGTGTGGGGAGTGCGGTGTGGGGGTGCGGTGTGGGGGCGGGTTTGGCGGGGAGGGGGGGGGTGCTGGATGGAAGGACCGTTACCTGGCGTTGGAAGGCACCCTCTCCGGACTAGGGGGACGGGTCCCACCGGTGTCTTCCTGGCTGCCGTCCTGGACAGGCATCGCTGACCCATTCCCCACCCTCTTCCCGCTGTCATCCTGGGATGTCTCATTGCTGATCAGGATGGTAACGGAATGCAAGGAAGTGTCCGAGAGTTTCGAACCACGTCGCTCCATATTCTGCACAGGAGGAGTCAAACATTCAACAAACACTCCCAGGACAGGTACAGAACGGGGTTAGATACAGAGTAAAGCTCCCTCTACACTGTCCCCATCAAACACTCCCAGGACAGGTACAGCACGGGGTTAGATACAGAGTAAAGCTCCCTCTACACTGTCCCCATCAAACACTCCCAGGACAGGTACAGCACGGGGTTAGATACAGAGTAAAGCTCCCTCTACACTGTCCCCATCAAACACTCCCAGGACAGGTACAGCACGGGGTTAGATACAGAGTAAAGCTTCCCTCTACACTAGTCCCCATCAAACACTCCCAGGACAGGTACAGCACGGGGTGAGATACAGAGTAAAGCTCCCTCTACACTGTCCCCATCAAACACTCCCAGGACAGGTACAGCACGGGGTTAGATACAGAGTAAAGCTCCCTCTACACTGTCCCCATCAAACACTCCCAGGACAGGTACAGCACGGGGTTAGATACAGAGTAAAGCTCCCTCTACACTGTCCCCATCAAACACTCCCAGGACAGGTACAGCACGGGGTTAGATACAGAGTAAAGCTCCCTCTACACTGTCCCCATCAAAGCACTCCCAGGACAGGTACAGCACAGGGGTTAGATACAGAGTAAAGCTCCCTCTACACTGTCCCCATCAAACACTCCCAGGACAGGTACAGCACGGGGTTAGATACAGAGTAAAGCTCCCTCTACACTGTCCCCATCAAACACTCCCAGGACAAAGACAGCACGGAGTTAGATATGGGAACGTCCCACATTCTCCCCACTCCCCGTGGGAGCGAGTCCCACATTCTCCCCACTCCCCGTGGGAGCGAGTCCCACATTCCCCACTCCCCGTGGGAGCCAGTCCCACATTCTCCCCACTCCCCGTGGGAGCGAGTCCCACATTCTCCCCACTCCCCGTGGGAGCGAGTCCCACATTCTCCCCACTCCCCGTGGGAGCGAGACCCACATTCCCCACTCCCCGTGGGAGCGAGTCCCACATTCTCCCCACTCCCCGTGGGAGCGAGTCCCACATTCTCCCCACTCCCCGTGGGAGCGAGTCCCACATTCTCCCCACTCCCCGTGGTAGCCAGTCCCACATTCTCCCCACTCCCCGTGGTAGCGAGTCCCACATTCTCCCCACTCCCCGTGGGAGCGAGTCCCACATTCTCCCCACTCCCCGTGGTAGCGAGTCCCACATTCTCCCCACTCCCCGTGGTAGTGAGTCCCACATTCTCCCCACTCCCCGTGGTAGCCAGTCCCACATTCTCCCCACTCTCTGGGTGATGATGTTATTGGTGTGATTTGGAATAATTGAAATGAAAGCACTGACTGGGAAAGTCTCTGCCGCTCCCCTTGCTCGCTCCTCTTCGGGGTCCTCCAGAAGGTCACACGAGATTGCCCGCCTTATTTCTGGCCCAATGTCCTGTAGGGTCCGTAATCCAGCCTGACATGCAGGGGGAAAAAATATCAAATGGTGACCAGAAAAATAAATGATCAACCATTAAAATCACGGCAGCATAGTGGTTAGCACTGTTGCTTCACAGCTCCAGGGTCCCGGGTTCGATTCCCGGTCTGGGTCACTGTCTGTGCGGAGTCTGCACGTTCTCCCTGTGTGTGCGTGGGTTTCCTCCGGGTGCTCCGGTTTCCTCTCTCAAGCCCCGAAAGACGTGCTGTCAGGGTGAATCGGACATTCTGAATTCTCCCTCTGTGTACCCGAACAGGCGCCGGAATGTGGCGACTAGGGGCTTTTCACAGTAACCTCACTGCAGTGTTAATGTAAGCCTACTTGTGACAATAAAGATTATTGTGAAAATCCATCGCACCCGGACTTTCCAGCGAGGGCCAGGGAGTGAGTTGCTGCACATTTGCTCCCGCGCCAGTTGGATTTCTTTTGCTCCTTCCCCACCCAAAGTTATTGGGCGGGATTCTGCAATAATGGGGCTATGTCCATGCGCCGGCGTGAAAACTGGGGCCAACCACTCCGGCGTTAACGGCCCCCAAAAGTCAGGAGGTCTCCACTTTCTCGGGGGCTAGGTTGATGCCCGTGTGGTTCCCGCAGCTTCAGCCAGCTCCG
>NC_052166.1:4022074-4053353 GCF_902713615.1 Scyliorhinus canicula
GACACTGGGTGGCATGGACACGATGGGCCGAAGGGCCTGTTTCCATTCTGTAAACCTCTATGACTTTAAGATAGGAGCAGGTGGCCATTCAGCCCTTCGAGCCTGCTCCACTTGTCATTATGATCATTATCCCCAAGAGCTGTAGCTAATTCCTCCTTGAAATTACACAACATTTTGGCCTCAACTACTTTCTGTGGGAGTGAAATCCACAGATTCGCCGCTCCCTGGGTGAAGAAATTTCTCCTCATCTCAGTCCTGAAAGGTTTATCCCTTATCCTCAAACTATGAACCCCTAGTTCTGGGCTCCCCCATCATCGGGAACATTCTTTCTGAATCTGTCTAATCCTGTTCGAATTTTATAAACCTTAGTAAACCTTCGCTGCACTCCCTCCACAGCAAGAACATCCTTCCTCAGGTAAGGAGACCAAAACTGCACTCAATACTCCAGGTGTGGCCTCACCAACACCCTGTACAATTGCAGTAAAACATCCCGCTCGCTATGAAGGCCTACGTACCATTTGCCTTCTTTGCTGCCTGCTGTACCTGCGCGCTTTCAGTGACTGACGCACAAGGACACCAAGGTCTCGCTGAGTGTCCGCCTCTCTCAATTTGCACCCTTTCATATAATTGCCTTCCTAGTTTTGCTACTGTACCGGATAACCTCACATTTATCCACATTATACTGCATCTGCCACACATGTGCCCACTCACTGGGCTAAATCGCTGGCTTTTAAAGCAGACCAAGACAAGGTTCGATTCCCATAACAGCCTCCCCGAACAGGCGCCGGAATGTGGCGACTAGGGGCTTTTCACAGTAACTTCATTTGAAGCCTACTCGTGACGATAAGCGATTTTCATTTCATTTCATTTTCACTCAGCCTGTCCAAATCCCGCAGAAGCATCTCTGCAGCCTCCTCACAGCTCACCCTCCCACCCAACTTTGTGTCATCTGCAAATTTGGAAATACTACATTTAGTTCCCTTGTACTAATCATTAATATGTAATGTGAACAGTTGGGGTTCTAGCACAGATCCCTGGGGTACTCCACTAGTTACTGCCTGCCAGTCAGAAAATGACCCATTTATTCCAACGTTTTGCTTCCTGTTTGCTAACCAGCTTTCTATCCATCTCAAGCACTACCCACAATCCCACACGCTTTAACTTTACCTAGTAATCTGCTCTGTGAGACCTTGTCGAAGGCCTTCTGAAAGTCTCAATAAACCACATCCACCAGTTCTCCCTGGTCAACTCTACTAGTTACATCTTCAAAGAATTCTAGTAGGTTTATCAAGCATCCTTAGTGTTGGGTGGGGTTACTGGGTTATGGGGATAGGGTGGAGGTGTTGACCTTGGGTAGGGTGCTCTTTCCAGGAGCCGGTGCAGACCCGATGGGCCGAATGGCCTCCTTCTGCACTGTAAATTCTATGACTATGACATGATTTTCCTTTTGTAAATCCATGCTGAGTTTGTCTGATTACACCACTGCTTTCCAAATACTGTGTTATGAAATCCTTAATAATAGATTCTCGCAACTTCCCTACCACCTATTATTAATATTACTGACATTAGGCTCACGGTCGATAGTTCCCTGTTTTCTCTCTCCCTTCCTTTTTGAATAGCAGGGTTATGTTAGCTACCCTCAAATCTGTAGGAACCAATCCAGAGTCCAAAGAACTTTGGAAAATGACGGCCAATGGATCTACTATTTCTACGGCCACTTCCTTAAATATTCTGCGATGGACATTATCAGGTCCTGGCGATTTATCCACATTCAATCCCATTAATTTCCCTAAAACCTTCTCCACTAAAACTAATTTCAGCTCCTCACGAAAACTGGTCGCTCTCAGAACTTCTGGTACATTATTCAGGTCTTCCTTTGTTTCTTTTTAAATTTAGAGTATCCAATTCATTTGTTTCCAATTAAGGGGCAATTTAGCGCGGCCAATCCATCTACCCTGCACATCTTCGGGTTGTGGGGGTGAAACCCACGCAGACACGGGGAGAATGTGCAAACTCCGCACGGACAGTGACCCAGGGCCGGGATTCGAACCCGGGTCCTCAGAGTCGCAGTCCTGGTGCTATCCACTGCGTCACATGCCGCCCTCTATTTTCCCTTCTTAATCAATCCCTGCTCTGCCTTTGCTGAATTTTAAACTGTTCCCAATCCTCAGCTCTATTGCTTTAACTTGCTAATTTGTACGCCTCTTCTTTGAATTTAATACAATCTCTAATTTCCCTTGTTAGCCATGGTTTGGCCACAGTTCCCTTTCTACACTTGAGTCAAATAGAAATAAACATCTTTGGGGCAGCAGGGTAGCATGGTGGTTAGCATAAATGCTTCACAGCTCCAGGGTCCCAGGTTCGATTCCCGGCTGGGTCACTGTCTGTGTGGAGTCTGCACGTCCTCCCCCTGTTTGCGTGGGTTTCCTCCGGGTGCTCCGGTTTCCTCCCACAGTCCAAAGATGTGCAGGTTAGGTGGATTGGCCATGAAAAATTGCTTGGGGTTGTTGGGTTACGGGTATAGGGTGGATACGTGGGTTTGAGTAGGGTGATCATGGCTCGGCACAACATTGTTCTGTGCTGTACTGTTCTATGGAGTTCACCTATTCGTTCCTTGAATGTCTGCCATTGCCTATCCACTGTCCTTCCTTTCATTAATGTTTCCCAGTCGCCAGCTCATGCCTCAGGCCATCATAGTTACCTTTATTGAGGTTCAGGCACCTGGTCTCAGAATCAACTCCCTCACTATCCGCCTTGATAAAGAATTCTACCATATTATGGTCACTCATCCCCAAGGGCTCTCTCACAACTAGATTGTCAACTAATCCTTTCTCACCCAGTCCAAGATGGCCTGTATCCTTTGTTGGTTCCTCAACATATTGGTCCAGAAAACCATCCCTTACACACTCCCTCCTCCATTGTACTGCAACTAATTTGACTCACCCAATCTAAATGCAGATTAAAGTCACCCATAATCACGGATGTTCCTTTACCACACACATCTCCGATTTCCTGTCTAATGTTGGAAATCATAGAACCATAGACTTTCCAGTGCAGAAGGAGGCCATTCGGCCCATCGAGTCTGCACCGGCCCTTGGAAAGAGCACCCTACTTAAGGCCACACCTCCACCCCAGCACCCGATGGCAGCATAGTGGTTTGCACAGTTGCTTCTCAGCTCCAGGGTCCCAGGTTCGATTCCCGGCTTGGGTCACTGTCTGTGCGGAGTCTGCACGTCCTCCCCGTGTGTGCGTGGGTTTCCTCCGGGTGCTCCGGTTTCCTCCCACTGTCCAAAGATGTGCAGGTTAGGTGGATTGGCCACGCTAAAATGCCCTTAGTGTCCAAAACAGATTGTGGGGGTTACTGGGTTACGGAACAGGGTAGATACGTGGGCTTGAGTAGGGTGCCCTTTGTAAGGGCTGGTGCAGACTCGATGGGCCGAATGGCCTTCTGCATTGTAGTTTCTATCCCCATAACCCCACTTAAGCTTTTTTGGACACTAAGGGCAATTTAGCACGGCCAATCCACCTAACCCGCACATCTTTAGACTGTGGGCGAGATCGAACCTGGGACCTCAGCGCCGACTCTCTGCCTTCTGTCCATCAGCCAGTCTTCTATCCAAGTGAATAAATCACCCCTGACCCCATGCGATCTAACCTGGTGTGTTAACCTTCTGTGCAGCATCTTTATCAAACACCTTCCGGAAGTCCAGATATACTACATCTACAGGATCCCCATTATTATCCACTTTGCTTGTTACCTCTTCAAAGAACTTTAGCAAATTAGTCAAACATGATTTGCCCCCCATGAAATTGGCCGGTTTAGCTCAGCGGGCTAGACAGCTGGTTTGTAACGCAGAACAAGGCCAGCAGGCGCGGGTTCAATTCCCGTACCGGCTTACCCGAACGGGTGCCGGAATGTGGTAACTAGGGGCTTTCCACAGTAACTTCATACTTGTGACAATAAAAGATTATTATATTAACACCATGCTGAGTCTGGTGGATAGCGTTTTGACTTTGCAAATATCCTGACATTACTTCCTGAACAATAGATTCTAACAGTTTCCCAACGACGGATGTTAAACTGACTGGTCTGTCATTTCCCACATCCTGCCCCCTCCCTTTTTCAATAAGGGCGTCACATTAGCATTCTTCACTGACTGAGTATTGTGACTGGGGAAAGCCCGGAAAAGTGTCATCACAGGAAGACTGTGATTAGATTGGCTAATAGGGAAGCTGTGCAAAATTTATTTGATTCATTTACAGCCTGTGGGCGTCGCTGGTTAGGCCAGCATTTATTGCCCATCCCTAGTTGCCCTTCAGAAGGTGGTAGTGAACTGCCATCTTGAACTGCTGCAGTCCCTTAGCTGTAGGTACACCCACCGTGCTGTTAGGGAGGGAGTTCCAGGATGTTGCCCCAGCGACAGTGAAGGAACGGCCGATATATTTGCCAGTCAGGGTGGTGAGTGACTTGGAGGGGAACCTCCAGGTGGTGTGGCTCCCAGGTATCTGCTGCCTCTTGTCCTTCTAGATGGTGGAGGTCATGGGTTTGGAAGGTGCTGTCTAAGGAGCCTTGGTGAGTTGCTGCAGTGCATCTTGTAGACGGTACACACGGCTGCCGCTGAGCGTCGGTGGGTGGAGGGGTTGAATGTTTGTGGAAGGGGGAGCAATCACGCGGGGAGCTGCTTTGTCCTGGATGGTGTCGAGCTTCTCGAGTGTTGTCGGAGCCGCGCTCATCCAGGCGAGTGGGAGAGTCCATCACACTCCTGACTTGTGTCCTTGTAGATGGTGGACAGGCTTTGGGGGGGGGGTCAGGAGGTGAGTTACTCTCCGCAGGATTCCCAGCCTCTGACCTGCCCTGGCAGCCACAGTATTTATACGGCTGGGTCCAGTTCAGTTTCTGATCAATGGTAACCCCCAGGATGTTGACTGTGGGGGATTCAGCGATGGTAATGCCATTGAATGTGAAGGGGAGATGGTTAGATCCTCTCTTGTAGGAGATGGTCATTGCCTGACTCTGACCCTTGTCAGCCCCGAGCCTGGATATTGCCCAGGTCTGGCTGCATTTGGACACGGACTGCTTCATTATCTGAGGAGTGGCGAATGGTGCTGAACATTGTGCAGTCATCCACAAACATCCCCACTTCTGACCTTAAGATGGAAGGGATCAGGGGTTATGGGGAGAAGGCAGGAGAATGGGAATAGGGAAATTTAACAATGGAACTAATTTTAAAACTTTGTATCTAAATGGACAAAGCATTTGGAACAAACTTAATGAGTTAATGGCGCAAATAGAAACAAAAGGCTATAAGAACAGAAGACATAGGGGCAGAATTAGGCCATTCGGCCCATTGAGTCTGCTCCGCCATTCAATCAGGGCTGATATTTTTCCCATCCCCATTCTCCTGCCTTCTCCCCATAATCCCTGATCCCCTTATTAATCAAGAACCTATCTATCTCTGTCTTAAAGACACTCAGTGATTTGGCCTCCGCAGCCTTCAGCGACAATGAGTTCCACAGATTCACCACCCTCTGGCTGAAGAGATTCCTCCTCATCTCTGTTTTAAAGGATCGTCCCTTTAGTCTGAGATGGTGTCCTCTGGTTCTAGTTTTTCCTCCCAGTGGAAACATCCTCTCCACGTCCACTCTATCCAGGCCTCGCAGTATCCTGGAAGTTTCAATACGATCCCCCCCTCATCCTTCTAAACACCCAACAAGTGCAACCCCAGAGTCCTCATACGTTCCTCATACGACAAGTTCTTCATTCCAGGGATCATTCTTGTGAACCTCCTCTGGACCCTTTCCAAGGCCCAGCACGTCCTTCCTTAGATACGGGGCCCAAAACTGATTAGGTGGCCGAAACATGGTTACAGGGAGACCAAGTCTGGGAGTTGAATATCCAAGGGTACGCAGTATTTCAGGAAGATAGGATGACAGGAAAAGGAGGTGGCGTAGCCCTGCTGGTGAGGAACGGGATCAATGCTGTAATGGGAAATGTCAAATGACAGCAGGGTAGCATGGTGCATAGCATAAATGCTTCACAGCTCCAGGGTCCCAGGTTCGATTCCCGGCTGGGTCACTGTCTGTGTGGAGTCTGCACGTCCTCCCCCTGTGTGCGTGGGTTTCCTCCGGGTGCTCCGGTTTCCTCCCACAGTCCAAAGATGTGCGGGTTAGGTGGATTATGGTAAATTGCCCGTAGTGTCCTAATAAAAGTAAGGTTAAGCGGGGCGTTGTTGGGTTACGGGTATAGGGTAGATACGTGGGTTTGAGTAGGGTGATCATGGCTCGGCACAACATTGAGGGCCGAAGGGCCTGTTCTGTGCTGTACTGTTCTATGTTCTATGTTCTAACTGGAGATCAAGATGTGGAATCAGTCTGTGTAGATAGAGAAATACAGCACAGAACAGGCCCTTCGGCCCACGATGTTGCGCCGAACTTTTGTCCGAGATTAATCATAGAATTTTGGACAATTTTTCACGGCCAATCCACCTAACCTGCACATCTTTGGACTGTGGGAGGAAACCGGAGCACCCGGAGGAAACCCACGCAGTCACGGGGAGGATGTGCAGACTCCACACAGACAGTGACCCAGCCGGAATCGAATTTGGGACCCTGGAGCTGTGAAGCAATTGTGCTAACCACCATGCTACCCTGCTGCCCTAAGAAGAAGTTAATCTACACTCCATTATTCTACCCTAATCCATGTACCTATCCGAATAGCCGCTTGAAGGTCCCTAATGTTTCCGACTCAACTACTTCCACAGGCAGTGCATTCCATGCCCCCACTACTCTCTGGGTAAAGAACCTGCCTCTGACATCCCCCTATATCTTCCACCATTTATCTTAAATTTATGTCCCCTTGTAATGGTGTGTTCCACCTGGGGAAACAGTCTCTGACTGTCTACTCTATCTATTCCCCTGATCATCTTATAAACCTCTATCAAGTCGCCCCTCATCCTTCTCCGTTCTAATGAGAAAAGGCCCTAGCACCCTCAACCTTTCCTCGTAAGACCTACTCTCCATTCCAGGCAACATCCTGGTAAATCTCCTTTGCACCTTTTCCAAAGCTTCCACACCCTTCCTAAAATGAGGCGACCAGAACTGCACACAGTACTCCAAATGTGGCCTGGCCAAGGTTTTGTACAGCTGCATCATCACCTCACGGCTCTTAAATTCAATCCCTCTGCTAATGAACGCTAGCACACCATAGGCCTTCTTCACAGCTCTATCCACTTGAGTGGCAACTTTCAAAGATCGATGAACATAGACCCCAAGATCTCTCTGCTCCTCTACATTGCCATAGAAATAAGAAATAGCAACGGGTAGAAGACCTTGGTAGGAGTAATCTACGGGTCCACAAACAGTGGGGCAGAGTATAAACCAGGAAATATTGGGGGCTTGCAAGAAAGGTACGCCAATAATCAGTCAATTTTAGTTTGCACAAGGACTGGAAGAATCAAATTGGCTAGGGTAACCTGGAGGCTGAGTTCATTGAATATATTAGAGATTGTTTCCTGGGACAGTATGTTGTGGAACCAACCAGGGAGGAGGCTACTGCATCTGGTATTCTGTAATGAAGGAGGATTCATTAATGGCCTCATAGTTAAGGGAAGGAGCAGTGCTCCGAAAGCCAGTGTTTGAAGCAAACATGTTGGACTTTAACCTGGTGTTGAAATGAAATGAAAACGGCTTATTGTCACGAGTAGGCTTCAAATGAAGTGACTGTGAAAAGCCCCTAGTCGCCACATTCCGGCGCCTGTTCGGGGAGGCTGGTACGGGAATTGAACCGTGCTGCTGGCCTGCTTGGTCTGCTTTCAAAGCCAGCGATTTAGCCCTTGTAAGGCTGTTGTAAGACTTCTTACTGTTCCCACACTAGTGTTCTGGAACTAAACAAAGGACATTTCACAGGCTTGAGGACAGATTTGCCCGTATCGACTGGGCAGGAAGGCTAAAAGGTCGGACAGCTGATGGGCAGTGGCAGTTGTTTAAGGAGACACTCAATCCTCACAACTAAAATATCTCCCAGTGTGGAAGGAAGGTGGGAAGAGAGGGAAAAAAAACACCCATGGCTAAACAAGGTGGTCAAGGACAACATAAAGACCAAAACTAAGGTGCATCATATTGCAAAGGCCATTGGCGGGCTGGAAGATTGGGAAACCTTCAAACATAAACAAAGGGATACTAAGAAAGTAATAAAAAAGAATCCAAGGTAAATTACGAAAGAAAACGTGCGCAAAATATCAAAAAGGATAACAATACCTTCTACAGGTACATAAAAGGGAAGGGAGTGGCCAAGGGGAATGTTGGCCTCTTGGGAGATGAAAGCGGTGAGTTAATAGTGGGGAACACAGAAATGGCAGAGATGCTGAATCAATACTCTGCCTCAGTTTTCACAGTGGAGGACACAGGTACCATTCCTATTGGAAGGGGCAATTCAGAGGTAATAGAAAGGGTGGAACTTAGAACAATCAACATCAATAGTGAAACTGTACTCCACAAACTATTGGGATTGAGGGCAGACATGTCTCCTGGGCCTATATCCTGCGGTGCCAAAGGAAGTGGCAGCGGACCCATTAGTTACAATATTGCTAAATTCCCTGGACACGGGAAAGGTTCATGTACTTACTTTAGTACTTCCCAGTTTATTCTCACATACAATTCTATGCGACTGTAATAACTCTTTGATTTTTTTTCCTCCGGAAGGTAACTCAATTATTTATCCCAATTTATTTTTTTGGGCAGCACGGTAGCATGGTGGTTAGCATAAATGCTTCACAGCTCCAGGGTCCCAGGTTCGGTTCCCGGCTGGGTCACTGTCTGTGCGGAGTCTGCACGTCCTCCCCGTGTGTGCGTGGGTTTCCTCCGGGTGCTCCGGTTTCCTCCCACAGTCCAAAGATGTGCGGGTTGGGTGGATTGGCCATGCTAAATTGCCCGTAGTGTCCTAAAAAGTAAGGTTAAGGGGGGGGTTTGTTGGGTTACGGGTATAGGGTGGATACGTGGGTTTGAGTAGGGTGATCATTGCTCGGCACAACATCGAGGGCCGAAGGGCCTGTTCTGTGCTGTACTGTTCTATGTTCTATGTTAAAGAAAATATTTTCTGAAGAAATTTATAATTTTGACGATTTTAAACCTCAGGTTTCAACGAGAACAAAACAATATAACCAACACCCCCCCCCCCCCCCCCCCCCCCCCCCCCCCCCCGCACACCCCCAAGTAACAAACCCCAGCCAACATGACTTACACAAACCAGGATCATCTTCCCCAGACCCCTTTACACTGGTTCTCCTGCCTTTACTCGCCACCCCCCCCCTCCCCCCCGCCCCCTGCCTTGCTGACAGCTTAGTTTTTCTGGAAGATGTCGATGAACGGCTGCCACCTCCGGGCAAACCCCTGCCACGTCACAAACTCATAGCCCCCCCACTTCTGGGGCCCCCCCCGAGTCCCTCCACCCTAATAAGATCCATCTCCATGCCACCAGGGAGGCAAAGGTCAGGACATTGCCCTCTCACCCCTGTTTTTTATCACTTCCTCATTGTCCAATCTAATTTGAGGAACGTCAAATTCAGAACCGTCTGGATTTATCTCTTCTCCGAGTTACAAAGACCAACAACTTCTTCTCTATCGAGATACTGTTAGAGCATATGAACGCGACACAGTCTGAGAGCTTTCCTTCTACGTATAGAAACCTGATGTTCAGGGTAGCACAGTGGTTAGCACTGTGGCTTCACAGTGCCAGGGTCCTGGGTTCGATTCCCAGCTTGGGTCACTGTCTGTGCGGAGCCTGCACATTCTCCCCGTGTGTGCGTGGGTTTCCTCCGGGTGCTCCGGTTGCCTCCCACAGTCCAAAGATGTGCAGGTTGGGTGGATTGGCCGCGATAAATTGCCCTTAGTGACCAAAAACGGTTAGGAGGGGTTATTGGGTTACGGGAATAGGGTGGAAGTGAGGGCTTAAGTGGGTCAGTACTGACTCGATGGGCCGAATGACCTCCACTGTATGTTCTATGTTCTATTTCTATCCCGAGTTCTTCCTCCCATTACTCCTGTGTTTCGTCCAGTGGGGAGCATGCCCTTTCTAATAGTCGCCCATACGGCCCCCCCCCCCCACCCCCCCCCCCCCCCCCCCCCCCCCCCCCTGTCCTGTCCACACCTCCTGGAGGTGGTGTCCAGCACGGCTGGTGAGAACCTGCGTCTGCCGTCGATGAGGGCCATAGTGGACATTTTGGCTAGTCCGAGGTGCCGTCTCATTTGATCCCAGGTTCGGACTGTGGCTACCAGCCCTGGGCTTGTTGAGTGTTTGGCTGGTGAGGCTGGGAGCGTTGCCTTGGCGAGAGCTCGGACGTTCGTCCCTGCTGCAGGAAACTCTCCTCCACCCTCACCCATTGCCTTTCCGGCTCTTTCACCCACACCCCTCACTCTTTTTGCAGCGGCCGCCCAGTGGTAGTATTGTCGGCTCGGGAGGGCCAAGCTCCCCCCCCCCCCCCCCCCCCCCCAGTCGTGGGCAGTCAGGACCCCAGGGAATTTGCTTTGGGCTAGTGCCTTCTGCCTCTGTGCAGCTGAATGTATTCAGAGCTGGTGGTGTTGGTCCAGACGCTCGCCCTGGGGGGGGGGGGGGGGGGGGGTGTTGTACAGGAGTCTCACCATGAGGTGAACCCCATCCCCCAGCCCAAAACCGTTCCAGCACGTTTGCCTTTTTGACCTTCTGTAAATATGGTAGTCAGTGAGGTTGCCCTCCTTTCTTTTGATGTCTATATTCTAATGCTCAGAGTCGCCAGGTATCAATGATACCACCACAAGGTTCAACCGGCTGTCGATCAAAGAGCCAAACACCAGTTAGTTAGTTCAAGGTCAAGGGTACTTTATTTACACACACAATTATCATGTAACATAAACATTAGCTAAACTACACCTATCAACTATGACAACCTGTACTTAACTTCACCCGGCTGAGGTCAGAGGAACAGTGGCTGTTGTCCGATTCTGGGTCTATCGGGTCTGTAGAAGTAACTGCTGCTCAGCTGGGCTCATCCATCAGGTAGCGGGCGTTGAACTTGACCGTGCTTCTGGTGGAGCTGCGATTGGAGGGAGACGTTGCCGGGGCGCCAGGTCCAAGAGAGGACGGACACATGGCGGACTCTCTCTTTATCCTTGGGGGTTTTCGCGCTCTTTTGGGTGGTCCTCGAGTTTGGACCCCACTAATTGGGCAATTCATTATCACTGTGTTCAATTCGAACGAATAAAGGGGCGGGTGCCTTGATGGCTGGGCGTGTCCTAAGCGGTCATTGACTCTGTTGTTTATGCTTTCCGAGTACAGGGAGTGTTGGAGAAATGTCTGGGGTTGTATCGGTCGCTCGCATATCAGTCCTTTGTCTTACGGAGATGGGCCATCAAATGCTGTCCGTCCAGTCCGTTCTTTTGGACAAACTCGCCCATATATGCAGGGGGCAGTGAATAATGTCCTCTGGCCGGGTACAACCTCCCGAATTTGATGTTGTCCCTGTACAGGGCCGACGTCTCCCTGTTAAATTGCGCCCGGTGCTTTCCCCAATGCCCTGATAGACTCTGACCCTGTGTCCCTCCCAGCTGCAAGCCTTTGGTCTGTCTGGCCCAGTGGAGGATCCTTCTCCGGTCCTGGTGCATGTGCAACTGGGCAATGACCGCTCCCGCCTGCTCCCTCGCCTTGGGTTGCGGACCTGTGGGCCCTGTCGATCTCCTGGCAGTTTGGGGAAGCTGTCTCTCCCCACCAGGCTACCCAGCATCAGAGCCACATAGTAGGTTAGGTCCCTGCCCTCGGTTTCCCCGACTACCGTGATATCTTGGCACCTGGACCGGTTTTTATGGTCCGCCACCTTCCCTTTCAGATTCCCCTGGGTCGCCACCAACCTCTCTATTTCGGCCTCCGGGTCATCGATTCGGTAGCTCTGGTCCATTGAGGCTTTCTCCAGCTCCGTTATTGAGTTCCCCTGGGCCTCCAGTCTCCTTCCCATTCCTGCCGACTGCCACCTTCATGGTGGCCAGCACCTCCGTCGCTGCCAATTTGACCGCAGCCTTGATTTCTGCCTCAATGTCCTCCTTCATCTCTTTCAGTTCCTTGGTGAGGAACGTCTTCCATCCATCCCCTGGTGGGCCGGGGAGGGAGGGGGGGGGGGGGGGCTAGTTTTACGGGCTCCTAATCTCTCAGGAGTGGCCGGGGACCCCTCGCTCGTGGGTCCGCTGACCTGCCCGCTCACTGCTCCTGTCCCTTGCTGCAGTTTCTGTTGTCTCTGCGGCCTCTTAACATAGAACATACAGTGCAGAAGGAGGCCATTCGGCCCATCGAGTCTGCACAGACCCACCCAAGCCCTCACCCTATCCCCGTAACCCAATAACCCTTGTAACCTTTTTGGACACTAACGGCAATTTACCCCGGCCAATCCATCTAACCTGCCCGTCTTTGGACTGTGGGAGGAAACCGGAGTACCCGGAGGAAACCCACGCACATAACGGGAGAATGTGCAGACTCCACACAGACAGTGACCCAGCGGGGAATTGAACCTGTGACCCTAGAGCTGTGAAGCCACCGTGCTATCCACTTGTGCTACCCTCCTGCTGCCTGGCATTGTTGTTGCTTTTAGTATTGTTGAGGGTGAGGGGATGGTTCAGTTTGGTTTTTATGGGCTAATTTTGTGCCGATCATTCTGTCTTTCGGAGGAGAGCCACCTGATGTGCGACTGCTCAGCACACCCCGTCACCGGAAGTCCACTTCCACTGGTTTTTCAACCACAGTAGGCATCACTCCCTCCTGTGACCCAGCTGTATCATTATCCAGGATAAATTGTTCTCCTGTAAAAGGTAATTTTTCTATAACTCCTACCATCACTTCACCACTTTACACCGGACTCTCTAACCTCACCTTATATAATGGCACACTACTGTGCGGACCATTAATTCCACATATTACCACCTTTCCTGGCATTACCTCTTCCAAACTACATATCTCCTAATCTCTCACCATTAACGATTGATTTGCTCCTGTATCCATTAAGATTTTAATTCCTTACCTACTCCACCTTGTACACACGAGTAAACCTGACCCACACAAATAAAATCTTTAAAATGATCTGGCACCTTCTTATTCACCAGCCTCTGAACAGGCTGTACACTCTGTTGCTCCTCTTTCTCTGGAACAATGGTTTTTCTTCCCACTTTAATAAACCCCACTGGCTTATCTTGTTTTACTGAGTCTGTCTCCCCAGTACTTTTCTTAAGCCAGCAACACTGCGATATCATGTGTCCAACTTTATTACAATGAAAACATTTAAGTTTTCTTATCCCCCTTCCACTATTGTAGGTTTTCTTTATAACCTGAGGCAAAATCTCCTTAATTTCACCAACTAGACCTCCTTTGCCTTGACCACCTGTGAATTTCTCATTTGCCCAGTTTCTGTCCTTCACAGATCGAAATTGACGGCGAAAGACAGACTTTGATTTGCGAACTAATTCAAAATCATCTGCCATTTCTGCTGCTGGTCTAGCAGTTTTAACTCTTTGCTCTTTTACATGAGTTCTCACTACTGCGGGAAGTGAATCTTTAAATTCCTCCAGAATAAACGTTTCCCTCAGAGGGTGACATGTTTGGTCTATTTTTAATGCTCTAATCCACATATTAAAATTATTTTGTTTAATTCTTTCAAATTATGTCTGAGATAATAATAGTCTTTATTGTCACAAGTAGGCTTACGTTAACACTGCAATGTAGTTACCATGAAAAGCTTCCAGATTATCATAGAATTTACAGTGCAGAAGGAGGCCATTCGGCCCATCGAGTCTGCACCGGCTCTTGGAAAGAGCACCCTACCCAAGGTCAACACCTCCACCTTATCCCCATAACCCAGTAACCCCACCCAACACTAAGGGCAATTTATCATGGCCAATCCACCTAACCTGCACATCTTTGGACTGTGGGAGGAAACCGGAGCACCCGGAGGAAACCCACACACACACACGGGATGTGCAGACTCCGCACAGACAGTGACCCAAGCCGGAATCGAACCAGGGAACCTGAATCTGTGAAGCAATTGTGCTATCCACAATGCTACCGTGCTCTTTCGTGAGATTTCTAAACCTCTACATCTACATCTGTTACAGTTTACCCTCTGATGTTAGTTTCTCTGCTGTTTGACCTTTCACGTCTTTTGTTCTCTCTGGGGACTGCCATTAGCACTCTTTCCCCTTGGTTTCTGTGGCCATTAGCACCCGGTTTCCCTGGGTTTCTGGCACTAGTTCATGTGGACTTAACATGTTTTTTCTCACCTGACCATAATTCCTAGATACTTCCTCTGATAGCAATGCAAACACTTGATTAGCTCTACCTACCAACTTTGTTTGAACCAACAATACCCACATGGTCTTTGGTCAATGCAGTTGCTTAGCCATTTTCTCAAATGAGATAAAAAATGCTTCCACATCTTTCTCGCCAAACCTTGGCAGTGCTTGAATATATTTCAACATAACCCTACTAATCTTTTGACTTGGGAGTGTTTCTCCTTCCTCTACACATTCCTCAGCTTCTGCCTCTATCTCCAAAATTTTCCGTTGATTTTCCAGTTTCCGAAGTTCAAATTCTCTCTCCTTTTCCTTTGCTCTGCCAATGACAATCTCTCTCTTTTCCTTTTCTTCTATTTCCAATTTCTTCAGTTCTATTTCTTTCTGTTTGTCTTTTTCCTCCATTTCGAATTGTTTCATTTGTAATTGAATTCTAGCTAATTCTAATGATTCAGACTGTGTCTCTGGCAAGTTTAAGTGCTGAGCAATTGCTTGTATTAAATCTGGTGTAACACCTGCCCCATGCTTAACATCCCAGGCCCAAAACACTCATTCCCGGTTAAGCAGCATTCCACTTGCACCTCTTTCAATCTGGTCTCCCAATGTGGCCTCCTCTATAATGGAGAGACCAAATGCAGACTGGGTGATCGCTTTGCTGGGCACCTTCGGTCTGTGCACATTCAGGACCCTGACCTTCCCGTTCCTTGCCATTTTAACACAAGACCCTGCTCCCATACCCACATGTCTGTTCTTGGCCTGCTGCAATGTTCCAGTGAAGCTCAACGCAAACTGGAGGAACAACATCTCATCTTCCGGTTAGGCACGCTACAGCCTTCCGGCCTGAACATCGAATTCAACAACTTCAGATGATCAGCCCCACCTCGACCCATTCGTTAACATCACATTTCATTTTAACTGTCTTTTACCATTTCTTTCTTTCTTAATATATATTTAACCCCCCCCCCCCATCTTATCCACCTTTCCTTAACCTTTCTCCTCTTTGCTCCCCCCCCCCCTCCCCTCCACATCTACATCTGTTACAGTTTACCCTCTGATGTTAGTTTCTCTGCTGGTTGACCTTTCACATCTTTTGTTCTCTCTGGGGACTGCCATTAACACTCTTTCCCCCTAGTTTCTGTGGCCGTTAGCACCCGGTTTCCCTGGGTTTCTGTGGCTATGACTCATCTTTCATTCTCACTCCACCACAGTATAAATATTTCCCACTTTCTCTGTCTGTTAGCTTTGACAAAGAGTCATCGGACTCGAACCGTTAGCTCTTTTCTCTCCCTTACAGATGCTGCCAGACTTGCTGAGATCTTCCAGCATTTTCTCTCTCCCTCGTATTAAATCCACCTTCCTCACCCCTTCAGATAAAGTTAGCTGCAGTTTTTCCACCAAACCCAAAAGATTTGTTTTCGTCGCCCTTTCTAAACTTGCTCGAGTGACCCTGTTCTGCGCACAGAAAAACGTTAGCAAATGAAAGAGCCATTTTCCGTCACTCCTGATTTAAACTTCAAAACCTGAAAGAAAGCAACCGTTCCACACACACACACACACACACACACACACACACACACACTCGCTGTCTTTAAATTCAGTAATCCCAAGCCAAAAGAGGAATTATATTTTAAAATCCCGGACGAGCCCCCAATTACAATCCAGGACCAGACACTAACAATGGGCATAACACGGTAGCATGGTGGTTAGCATAAATGCTTCACAGCTCCAGGGTCCCAGGTTTGATTCCCGGCTGGGTCACTGTCTGTGCGGAGTCTGCACATGCTCCCCATGTGTGCGTGAGTTTCCTCCGGGTGCTCCGGTTTCCTCCCACAGTCCAAAGATGTGCGGGTTAGGTGGATTGGCCATGATAAATTGCCCGTAGTGTCCTAAAAAGTAAGGTTAAGGGGGAGTTGTTGGGTTACGGGTATAGGGTGGATATGTGGGTTTAAGTGGGGTGATCATTGCTCGGCACAACATCGAGGGCCGAAGGGCCTGTTCTGTGCTGTACTGTTCTATAATGGCTCGGACACTGAATAGAAACCTCAATATTTCATTTTAATTTTGAGAGCCTGTGAGGAGAGGGATCCTCGCTCCTGGATTGACTTCATGGAGAAATAGGGATATGGTTTATTAAAACAAACTTTATCGCTAACATAGGATTAAAATATCTTTAATATCGCACCAGAAAATAAGTTACAATGACCCCTTAAACAATACTAATCGACACAGTACATCCAATATCCTTAACTGTGTTGCTCTTTTTACTCGCTATAAATATGGCAGTCAATAAAGTTGACCTTCTTTTGCCTAGATATTGATATTATATTGCTTTCAGAGTCGTCAGGTATCAAATGATACCACCACAAGGTTCAACCGGATATCGATCAAAGACCCAACAACCAGTTAGTTCAATTTCAATAATACTTTATTCACACACAAGATTACTTATACATGCAACATAAACACTACAAGCTAAACTACACCTAATAACTATGACAACCTGTACTTAACTTCAGGCACCCGGCTGAGGTCAGAGGAACAGTGGCCGCTGTCCGATTCTGGGTCTATCGGGTCCGGAGAAGTAACGGCTGCTCAGCTGGGCTCATCCGTCTGGTAGCGGGCGTTGAACTTGACCTTGCTTCTGGTGGTGCTGCAGTTGAGAGATAGACGTTGCTGGATCACCAGGTCCAAAAGAGATTGAACACATGGCAGTGCCTCTCTTTATCCTTGGGGGGATTTGCGCGGTTTTGGGTGGGTCCTTCGGTTTGGACCCCATTAATTGGGCAGTTCTCGATCATAGATCACAGATCATAGAATTTACAGTGCAGAAGGAGGCCATTCGGCCCATCGAGTCTGCACCTGCTCTTGGAAAGAGCACCCTACCCAAAGTCAACACCTCCACCCTATCCCATAACCCAGTAACCCCACCCAACACTAAGGGCAATTTTGGACACTAAGGGCAATTTATCACGGCCAATCCGCCTAACCTGCACATCTTTGTGACTGTGGGAGGAGACCGGAGCACCCGGAGGAAACCCACGCACACACGGGGAGGATGTGCAGACTCCGCACAGACAGTGACCCAAGCTGGAATCAAACCTGGGATTCTGGAGCTGTGAAGCGATTGTGCTATCCACAATGCTACCGTGCTGCAGTATGATCACTGCCTTCGATCTGAGCCAATAAAGGGGAGCAGGTGCCTTGATGGCTGGGTGTGTCCTAGGCGCTCATTGACCCTGTTGTTGATGCTTCCTGAGTACAGGGAGTGGCACCGATGTGTCTGGACTTGCATCGTTCACCTGAGTATCAATCCTTTGTCTTACGGAGATGGGCCATTAAAATGCTAATCGGTTGGGGGCTTCGGTGCCGTCTGGATTCCTCGCTCACAAATATACATTCAGGCTCTGAGCCTCCCTGAATCTTACATTGTCCACATTTCCCTTTAGGCTTTGCAAACGTCCATGTTTCTTGTTGCAAATGGCCATTCCAGATGGCTACAACTGTGTTCTTTATTCCCACTTAAAGAACAAGAATATTTCAGTTCTAAGTACCAACGACACAGAGCTTCACAGAGATATTCTTTGCGAAATAAAGATCTGTTGACACTCCTTTAGAGAAAAGATATGACTCGGGTCAGACCCAAGGCAGAAACTCTGGCTGTATATCTTCAAAAGCTGTTTCAACTGGCTTGCTTCGGCTTTCCCTTGTCCTCAGACAAGTCTGTGTTGCTTTAAATATTGATCATCTCCTTTAACAAACCTGCTGCTTTACTTGGTCTCTGATTCAGCCAGAAACAGAACTGAAACTGCAAAATGCTTTCTCAAAAATACCTGATGCCTTAGCTCCGCCCAGCAGTGACATCATCACACCAAGTTGAAAACTAATGAAGTCCCCAGAGAATCCCCTTAATCAAAACAAAATTGCATCAGCCCAAGCTTTTACGGTGGTTAATTGCACCCTTAGTTCCTAAAAACGCCGTTGTCTTTCAATCTAAGAATCCTTTAAAACATGACTTCAGCAGTCAGACACACCTCTAACCCAGACTTTTAACCCTTACTGCACCAAATCCTTAGAGTATGGTATATCTGAAATTTCTACATTCATCCCTCACCCACCGACGCACAGCGGCAGCCGTGTGTACCGTCTACAAGATGCACTGCGGCCACTCGCCAAGGCTCCTCAGACAGCGCCCCCCAAACCCACCACCTCTACCCCCTAGATGGACGAGGACAGCAGACACCACGGGGAACACCCACCCACGTCTCCCCCCTCCGAGACCCCCCCCCCCCCCACACACACACACACCATCCCGACTTGGAAATATATCGGCCGTTCCTTCACTGTCACCGGCTCAGACCTCCCTCCCTAACAGCACTGTGGGTGTACCTACACCAAATGGGGAACTGCCGCGGTTCAAGTTGGCAGCTCACCCACCACCTTCTTGAGGGGCAATTAGGGATGGACCACAAATTGCCAGTCATAGCTAGTGACACCCAAACTCACCGTAAACAAATAAGTAAACTGAAACCCTTTTGATCCCCAAGAGGTCAAGGGTTATTGAGGTAGGCAGGAAAGTGGAGTCGAGGTCGCAATCAGTTTGAAGGGCTGAATGGCTGACTGCTGCCCCTATCCTTTATGATTACCCAGAGGGTGCATTATAGCTGTTCAAGGATCTCATTGACTCTGACACCTGGGGGGGGGGGGGGGGGAAGGTTGGGGGCAACATGCCATCTTGGATTTATATCTGGCTGCTGAACTGCCTGTTGACACCACATTGGTGCTCCGCACGGTGACGCCGGCTGCAGCTCAAGCTCCAAGACCCCAGGGTCCGAAACCCTCCAGTTGACGACGCTCCCCGCGCGGGCTGGCTCTCCAGGGCACAGGAAGCGACCTGGAGTTCCCACATGGCACAGGATGTGCCTTCCACGGGACCGAAGTGCCCCTGCCGCCCTCCGGTTCTTGGCACCATTTACAGAATTAACCAAAATAAACCTAATATTTAAAAAGAAAATCACTCACCAGCTACTGGAGATTAAAAAAAGACAAGGGCAAGTACCCTCCAGTTACCCCTTTACTCCAATGGACCAAATTGCCAATCCTCGCTGCCTGCCTGTTAACAATGATCTCAGGACCGCCACCGATTCCCTGCTCTGCACTCACACTTGCAGCTCAGGTTATAGGACGGAGACCCGGCGCATCGCTGGGGTGATGTAGTCAATATCGCATTGCTGAATGTGGGATCTTGCTGTGCGTGATTTGCAGCCCCCCACCCCCACAGCATCAGAACAAAAAACTTGCCATCTAACCCCCAGGTCCCCATTCCGGTGGCTGGGATGATGGCTGTTGGTCACATTCCCATGCGCCTAGGGCCAGTATTTAACTACAGGCTGGGTGATGACAGACTCCGGTGCTACCCCTCTATTATCCTGTCGGATTCTGATGCGATCATTAATGAACGGCCCGGAGGCAGTCGTCCTTGTAATTACACAGGGACGCCACACAGTGCCAGGCACTCTCAACTGAGGAACTGTGCAGCACATGGTTCCTATTAACCCACTCCATCCTTCCATCACAATGTCGCTCTCACTCTATCTCGTGCTGCATCAGTTAATCTCTCTATCTGTGCCTCTTTGTATCACTGACATTATCTGTCCATCTGCCACTGTCACTGTCTGTCTATCTATCACTGACGCTATCTGTCTATCTGTCACTGTCTGTCTATCTATCACTGACACTATCTGTCTATCACTGACTCTGCAGTCTATTTACCACTGACTCTGTCTATCTATCTCTGTCTTTATCTGTCTATCTATGACTGTTTCTGTCTGTGGCTTTATCTGTCTATCACTGTCGCTTACTGTCGATCTCTGTCTCTATCTGTCGATCTATCACTGTCTCTATCTGTCTATCTATGTCTATCTATCTATCTATCACTGTCTTTATCTGAATATCTATCTTTGTCTCTATCTATCTATCTATCTCTGTCTCTATCTGTCGATCTATTACTGTCTTTATCTGTCTATCTATCTTTGTCTCTATCTATCTATCTCTGCCTCTATCAGTATATCTATCACTGTCTCTATCTGTCTATCTATCTATGTCTATTGATCAATCTATCTGCCTCTATCTATCTCTGTCTCTATCTGTCTATCTATCTATCTATCGATCTATCTATTATCTATCTATCTATCTGTCACTGTCTGTCTATCTATCACTATCTCTATCTGTCTATCTGTGTCTCTGTCTATCTATCTATTTATCTATCTATCTGTCTCTATCTGTCTATCTCTGTCAATCTATCACTGTCTCTGTCTATTTATCTCTGACTCTATCTGTCTATCTACCTCTGTCTCTGTCTGTCTATCTATCTCTATCTGTCTATCTACCTCTGTCTCTATCTGTCTATCTATCTCTATCTGGCTATCTATCACTGTCTCTATCTGTCTATCTGTCTCTATCTGTCTATCTTTCTCTATCTATTTATCACTGTCTCTATCTGTCTATCTGTCTCTATCTGTCTATCTACCTCTGTCTCTGTCTGTCTATCTATCTCTATCTGTCTATCTACCTCAATCTGTCTATCTATCACTGTCTCTATCTGTCTATCTGTCTCTATCTGTCTTTCTACCTCTGTTTCCATCTGTCTATCTACCTCTGTCTCTATCTGTCTACTTATCATTATCTCTATCTATCCATCACTGTCTCTATATGTTTATTCCTCACTGTCTCTATCTGTCTATCAATCACTGTAACTATCTGTCTAACTCTCTCGCTGTCTATGAAGTGGGGGTGAGGGGAGATAAAAGTAAATTGTTGAATTCCTACAGCTCAGAAGGCCATTCGGCCCATTGAGTCTGCACCGAATGAGCGCTCCACCCAGGCCCACCCCCCCCCTCATTCACCCTGCCCTATCCCCGTAACCTAACCTACACGTCCCAGGACACCGAGGGGCAATTTAGCACGGCCAATCCACCTAACCTGCACATCTTTGAACCGTGGGAGGAAACCGGAGCACCCAGAGGAAACCCACGCAGACACGGGGAGAACGTGCAGACTCCACACAGACAGTGACCCAAGCCGTGAATCGAACCTGGGACACTGGAGCTGCGAGGTAGCAGTGCTAACCACTGTGCCACCATGCTGTACAAAGAGAGGGCATGGTGTTAAGGCCCTGGATCAGTCCCCAACATTTGTTAGGATACCGGAAAAGAATCAAAAACACTTTTCTCTAATTTTTTTAAACTGTGAGGAAGGAATAACTTACTCCAGGAGAGAGTCCACTGAACAATAGGCAGCTTTCATATTAAAACAAACTTGATTCTTAACACAGGATTAAACACGTTAAAATAAATGGAAATCCTCTTCACTAACTTATATTTGATCTCCAATCAAGCAAAGCCTATTACAGGTCAAAAACCACTTGTAAATAAAGTTAGCAAACACAGGGATACTAGCTGTTCACTTGTATAGAGATTTCTTGGAAAGTCTACTTGGAGAGAGAGAGAGGTAGAGAGAGACCCTTTCAGGAAACAGTCTGCAGATCTTTTTGTCTGCGTCAGGACGACTGCTTAACCTGACAGCCTTCAGCAGAACCCGCTGCTCAGATCAAACTAAAAAACTAAACTGCTTGCTACAGACCTGGTTCCTCCCATTAATTACATTATTTTTATCCCACCCAAATCCCCTGACCGGTCCGCCTAAGTCGAAATGCAATGACTGCAATTCTCCGGTCGTTGGGATTCTCTTTCCCCATTGGCGGCGCACCCTTGCCCACGGGTTTCCCGGAGGCGTGTAGTGGCTTCAATGGGAAAGCTCACTGACAAGCAGCGGGAGCAAAGACTCCCGCCACCAGTGCACGGCACGCCGGTGATAAACGCGGCGCGGCTGGGGCACCGGAGAATCCCACCCAATGTCTCAAATTATCTACTCTCCGGGGAACCTCCAGCAATCATAACAATGTTTTATTAGGCCTCAACATGGGCGAACAATTTATTTTTTTTAAATTTAGAGTACCAATTCATTTTTTTTCCAATTAGGGGGCAATTTAGTGGGGCCAATTCACCTACCCTGCACATCTTTTTGGGTTGTGGGGGTGAGACCCACACAGACATGGGGAGAATGTGAAAACTCCACACGGATAGCGACCCGGAGCCGGGATCGAACACAGGTCCTCGGGGCCGTGAGGCAGCAGTGCTAACCACTGGGGCCACCGCCCTGTCCACATAGGTGAACAATTACATGACTGGAACGAATGATGATCTCACTTCTATGACATCTTGATTGCACCTTTTTTCAGACACAGAGCCTGCCTGCATATTACTGAAACAGATATATATACATCTACCATAATCTACGTAAACAATTTCTTAATTCAAGGGGAATGGAGAGAATGTGCATAAAATAGGAGAGATTGAAAGCTCTCCGAGTGACAGAAAGGTTTATTTATCTTGGTCACATCGTGTCCCCTCTTTTAACTGTGAGCCCCCCCCCCCCCTTCCCGCCCGACCTGCCGTTCAGTGGTGGGATTAATCTGTGTGACTGGGCGGACATTCATCCACAGGACAACAGACGGCATGTGGATTAGACATCAAGAATTAATACCCAGGAGGCGACCTCGCAGTCCCGATCTGATTTTTAGTTTCAGCCGGGTCGAAGGCAGTTTGCTGAGTGGGGGGGGGGGAGCAGCTGGTAAATATGGGAATTTGAGGAAAGCACCTCAATGCCCTGCCTCATCCCCGATCGATCGCTTTTCCCCAGACCGTGTTTGGATCAGTATGTATGAATCTGATAATTGCAATGGTAAGTGCTTTAACCGGGACGCACAGCTTTCAGTCACATCTATCTCCAAGTTAACATTCACATCGCTGCAGCTTTCAACTCCTCGCGATTGGCCGCATTGCTGCTCTTTTGTCATCAATGGTTTTATTTTGGATCTCAGGAGATTTTGGGAGGGGGGGAGGAATTTAATGTGGGATGAGTGACTCAGTGATGGTCAGAAATGTGTGACTCTCTGTCTCTCTCTCTCTCTGTCTCTCTTTCTGTCTCTCTCTCTCTCGCTCTGTCTCTCTTTCTCTCTCTCTCTGTCTTTTTCTCTCTCTCTCTCTGTCTCTGACCTCTCTCTCTCTGTCTTTCTCTCTGTCTCTGTCTCTCTGTCTCTCTCTCTCTCTGTCTCTCTCTCTGTCTCTGTCTCTCTCTCTCTGTCTCTCTCTCTCTGTCTTTCTCTCTGTCTCGTTCTCTCTCTCTCTGTCTCATTCTGTCTCACTGTCTCTCTCTCTGGCTCTGTCTCTCTCTCACTGTCTCTCTTGCTCTCTCTCTCTCTCTATTTCTCTCTCTCTCACCCTCTGGTTTAGCTCACTGGGCTAAATCACTGGCTTTTAAAGCAGACCAAGCAGGCCAGCAGCACGGTTAGATTCCCGTACCAGCCTCCCCGGACAGGCGCCGGAATGTGGCAATTAGGGGCTTTTCACAGTAACTTCATTTGAAGCCTACTCGTGACAATAAGTGATTTTCATTTTTCATTTCATTTCTCCGTGGATCTCTCTCTCTCTGTTTCTCTCTCTCCGTCTCTCTCTCTCTGTCTCTGTCTTTCTCTCTGTCCCTCTCTCGCTGCCTGTCTCGCTCTCTCTATCTACCTCTCTGTGTCACTCTCTTTCTCTCTGTTTGTCTCTTTCTCCGTCTCTCTCTTTCTGTTTCTCTCTCACTCCTGCCTGTCTCTCTCTCTCTGCTTTTCTCTCTCTCTCTGTCTGAATCTGTCTCTCTCTGTCTTCGCTCTCTGTCTATCCCTCTCTGTCTCTCTCTCCCGCTGTCTCTCTCACTCTATCCATCTCTGTGTGTGTGTGTCTCTCTGTCTCTCTCTCTCTGTCTCACTCGCTGTCTCGAAGATTCGATGGACATTGCACCTCCAGTAATAATGAAATTGATGAGCACTATGTGTTTAGATCACGTTTACAGAAGACAGGAGAGTCCATAGATTGGTTCATCACTGATTTAAAGTTAAAAAGCTGAAACCTGTTATTTATCTGTGGGGGAATCGTCCATGATTCGGGAGCAGATTGTGTTTGGTGTGAATGAAAATAAGGTGAGGGAACGGTTACTGAGGGAATCGGAGCTGTCTATGGAACGAACAGTTAAGATATGTCAGGCTCACGAGGCAGCAGCACAGCATTCTGAAATGTTTTTCAGCAATGGCGGTGTCTTCTTGCCGTCTTTTTCCAAAAAGGCGGGAAATTTCCCCAAAAAAGGCGGGAACGTTCCTGCAGCTCCTCACACACCAACAACCAGGTTAAAGATCAGGCCCAAGTATTTCTGTGGCAAAGATGTGGTCAAAGGCACAAATTAAGGCCGTGTCCAGCGTTTGGGAAGTTTTGTTCCAGATGCAAAGGAATAAAATCACTTTGCTCAGAATTGTCACTCTAAACTCAACCCCAGATCAGTCAGCACGGTGGATGACACATTCTCCAGTGATGAAACATCATTGTTTGTTGGAGTAATAACAGAGAAGAAGAATTTGTTTGGAGACACCAAAAATTCTCCAGCACTTAAAAAAATGCAAATTGTTGCTCCAATTAAAATAAATGCGGCTGATGAGGACAAATGGGCGCAACCACTTGACGTGAACGGTACAGTGGTCCGATTGAAGTTAGACACTGGTGCCAAAGCCAATTTAATCAGCATGACTGATTTTAAAAATCTAAAAATTCAGCCAATTAGAAGAAATCACAAAATATCAGAGATTATAATGCTTCAAGCATTAAATGTTTGTGGTGCTTGTGACCTGAGTGTGGTGGTGAGGAACACTGTTTATTCCGTCTCATTCTGTATTGTATCTGAGGGCTTGGATTCATTATTGGGTGATCAATCCTGTAAAGAATTAGATCCAGTGCAGTTGTTAAATAACATCCACAAAGGATTGGGTCAACACTTCAACATTATCAGCAAATTCAGCGATTTTCACAGGTTTTGCTACACTACCATTTACCTGCTACCATTGTACCCTGAAGGTGGCATCGCAGGTCGATAGAGTGGTCAAGAAGGCATGCAGCATGCTTGCCTTCATCGGACGGCGTATTGAGTACAAGAGTCGGCAGGTCATGTTACAGTTGTATCGGACTTTGGTTAGGCCACATTTGGAATACTGCGTGCAGTTCTGGTCGCCACATTACCAGAAGGATGTGGATGCTTTAGAGAGGGTGCAGAGGAGGTTCACCAGGATGTTGCCTGGTATGGAGGGTGCTAGCTATGAAGAAAGGTTGAGTAGATTAGGATTGTTTTCGTTGGAAAGACGGAGGTTGAGGGGGGACCTGATTGAGGTCTACAAAATTATGAGAGGTATGGACAGGGTGGATAGCAATGAGCTTTTTCCAAGAGTGGGGGTGTCAGTTACAAGGGGGTCACGATTTCAAGGTGAGAGGGGGAAAGTTTAAGGGAGATGTGCGTGGGAGGTTTTTTACGCAGAGGGTGGAGGGTGCCTGGAACACTTTACCAGCGGAGGTGGTAGAGGCGGGCACGATAGCATCATTTAAGATGCATCTAGACAGATATATGAACGGGCGGGGAACAGAGGGAAGTAGACCTTGGAAAATAGGCGACAGGTTTAGATAAAGGATCTGGATCGGCGCAGGCTGGGAGGGCCGAAGGGCCTGTTCCTGTGCTGTAATTTTCTTTGTTCTTTCTTTGTACAAGGTAAAACTCAAAGAGGATGCAAAACTTGTGATACAGGCCCCAAGAAGAGTACCTGAACCTCTTTGGGGGTCGCCTCAAAAAGGAGTTAGAATAACAAAATTAAAAGTAATCAGAAAAAAAGGTGAAGCTGCCGACTGGGTAAACTCCATGGTTTATGTAAAGAAAAAGAATGGCGATATTCCCATATGCATGGTTCCCAAAAACTTTAATGAGAATATCATGGGGCAGCATGGTAGCATTGTGGATAGCGCAATTGCTTCACAGCTCCAGGGTCCCAGGTTCGATTCCGGCTTGGGTCACTGTCTGTGCGGAGTCTGCACATCCTCCCCGTGTGTGCGTGGGTTTCCTCCGGGTGCTCCGGTTTCCTCCCACAGTCCAAAGATGTGCAGGTTAGGTGGATTGGCCGTGATAAATTGCCCTTAGTGTCCAAAATTGCCCTTAGTGTTGGGTGGGGTTACTGGGTTATGGGGATAGGGTGAAGGTGTTAACCTTGGGTAGGGTGCTCTTTCCAAGAGCCGGTGCAGACTCGATGGGCCGAATGGCCTCCTTCTGCACTGTAAATTCTATGAAAAAATCAAAAGAGAACATTACCAAGTACCAAAGCGTGAGGAAACCACATCTGAGATGGCTGGTGTGCAACTCTTTCCGAAACTTGACGCATCTCAGGGTCTTTTGGCAGCCGAAGATACCGGAACAAAGTACGAAGTATCGGACTTTCAACGCGCCATTCCGACGGTATAACTTTCTGAGAATGCCGTTTGGCATAATTTCGGCGTCAGAAATGTGTCACTGCGCAATGTAGCACATAATAGAAGGCATGGAAGGTGTACGTGGATAATATCATCATTAGGGGCTCAACCGTAGAAGAGCACAATCCGAGTTTGCTTAAAGTACTAACGAGCGTCAGGAGAAATGGGCTGAAATGCCAAAGCCAATTTGGAGTAACTGAGGTCACACTCCGAGGTGACATAGAACATAGAACATAGAACAGTACAGCACAGAACAGGCCCTTCGGCCCTCAATGTTGTGCCGAGCAATGATCACCCTACTCAAACCCACGTATCTACCCTATACCCGTAACCCAACAACCCCCCCCCCCCCCCCCCCCCCCCCGTTAACCTTACTTTTTAGGACACTACGGGCAATTTAGCATGGCCAATCCACCCAACCTGCACATCTTTGGACTGTGGGAGGAAACCGGAGCACCCGGAGGAAACCCACGCACACACGGGGAGGACGTGCAGACTCCGCACAGACAGTGACCCAGCCGGGAATCGAACCTGGGACCCTGGAGCTGTGAAGCATTTATGCTAACCACCATGCTACCGTGCTGCCCTAAATGACGAGCTCGCATCGCTTGGCATCGAACCCGACAAGGCCAAAACCCAAGCATTTGCAACATGCTAAAACCACATGACAAGAAAGCCATCTTAGAGAATGATGGGTATGGTCAATTTTATAGGGAAATTCATTCCAAACTTGTCGGCAAAAACAACACATCTCCGTGATCTCCTGCACAAGACAACAGATGTCACTGGGACTGAGAAACATGAGCAAGAGTGGAAGAAGCTCCAGACTTCACAAACCACCACGCCAGTTCGCACATTTTTTCACCCATCTCAACAGATTAAAGTGTCAACAGGCGCTTCGAAAGATGGTCTGGGGGCAGTTCTGCAACTCGAGCGTGACGATTGGAAACCAGCCGCATCTGCATCATGATTAGTTATTAGTTATCACTAAGGAGGGAGTGATGGGCAAGCTAATGGGGCTAATGGTAGACAAGTCTCCTGGCCCTGATGGAATGCATCCCAGAGTGCTAAAAGAGATGGCTAGGGAAATTGCAGATGCACTAGTGATAATTTACCGAAATTCACTGGACTCTGGGGTGGTCCCGGTGGATTGGAAATTAGCAAACGTGACGCCACTGTTTAAAAAAGGAGGTAGGCAGAGAGCAGGAAATTATAGGCCAGTGAGCTTAACTTCGGTAGTAGGGAAGATGCTGGAATCTATCATCAAGGAAGAAATAGCGAGACATCTGGATAGAAATTGTACCATTGGGCAGACGCAGCATGGGTTCATAAAGGGCAGGTCCTGCCTAACTAATTTAGTGGAATTTTTTGAGGACATTACCAGAGCGGTAGACAATGGGGAGCCAATGGATGTGGTATATCTGGATTTCCAGAAAGCCTTTGACAAGGTGCCACACAAAAGGTTTCTGCATAAGATAAAGATGCATGGCATTAAGGGTAAAGTAGTAGCATGGATAGAGGATTGGTTAATTAATAGAAAGCAAAGAGTGGGGATTAATGGGTGTTTCTCTGGTTGGCAATTAGTAGCTAGTGGTGTCCCTCAGGGATCCGTGTTGGGCCCACAATTGTTCACAATTTACATAGATGATTTGGAGTTGGGGACCAAGGGCAATGTGTCCAAGTTTGCAGATGACACTAAGATGAGTGGTAAAGCGAAAAGTGCAGAGGATACTGGAAGTCTGCAGAGGGATTTGGATAGGTTAAGTGAATGGACTAGGGTCTGGCAGATGGAATACAATGTTGACAAATGTGAGGTTATCCATTTTGGTAGGAATAACAGCAAACGGGATTATTATTTAAATGATAAAATATTAAAGCATGCTGCTGTGCAGAGAGACCTGGGTGTGCTAGTGCATGAGTCACAGAAAGTTGGTTTACAGGTGATTAAGAAAGCAAATGGAATTTTGTCCTTCATTGCTAGAGGGATGGAGTTTAAGACTAGGGAGGTTATGCTGCAATTGTATAAGGTGTTAGTGAGGCCACACCTGGAGTATTGTGTTCAGTTTTGGTCTCCTTACTTGAGAAAGGATATACTGGCACTGGAGGGTGTGCAGAGGAGATTCACTAGGTTAATCCCAGAGCTGAAGGGGTTGGATTACGAGGAGAGGTTGAGTAGACTGGGACTGTACTCATTGGAATTTAGAAGGATGAGGGGGGATCTTATAGAAACATATAAAATTATGAAGGGAATAGATAGGATAGATGCGGGCAGGTTGTTTCCACTGGCGGGTGAAAGCAGAACTATATAGCCTCAAAATAAGGGGAAGTAGATTTAGGACTGAGTTTAGGAGGAACTTCTACACCCAAAGGGTTGTTAATCTATGGAATTCCTTGCTCAGTGAAGCAGTTGAGGCTCCTTCATTAATGCTTTTAAGGTAAAGATAGAGAGTTTTTCGAAGAATAAAGGGATTAAGGGTTATGGTGTTCGGGCCGGAAAGTGGAGCTGAGTCCACAAAAGATCAGCCATGATCTCATTGAATGGTGGAGCAGGCTCGAGGGGCCAGATGGCCTACTCCTGCTCCTAGTTCTTATGTTCTTATGATCCATGATGACAACAGAGCAGAGGTTCGCTCAAATCGAAAAAGAAAGCTTGGGTTTAGTTGTCGGTTTGGAGAAATTCCACGACGACGTCTATGGGCCTCCAGCTTTCACAGCTGAGACAGATCATCGTCCTTTGGTTAACATCATCAAGAAGAATCTCAACCAAAATGGCTCTGCGCATTCAGAGGTTGATGATGACGTTACAACAGCATCATTCAATCTCATCTACACGCCGGGCAAATATTTACTCTTGGCAGATGTGTTATCGAGAGCGCCGATATAAAATAATAGTAGCGAAATTGCTGAAGGTGTCGATCTGCATGTTAATCTTATTTCCACACTCCTGCCAGTATCAGCTAGGAAATACGTGAGATCCAAGAAAAGACCAGGAAGGATCGAACTCTTCAAGAGGTGCTGAGGAACATCAGCTGACACTGGCCCAGAGGCTTCTACAATATAAGATCTGAACTCAGTGACATTAATGAAGCTGTTCTTGATTTGAACACTGTGGTAATACTTCAATGTCTTTGCAAGGATGTAATAAAGAGGACATCTCGGGATTGAGAAGCATAAACGGAGAGCTCTATGATTCTGTTTCCTGGCCAGGTACAAACCGGGATATTGACAGGATTGTTGTGACTCATGCCAGACACATCGTTGGAAGCAAACAAGAGAACCTCTACCAATATCGTATTTACCAAGAACACCGTGGCTGAAAGTAGCTATGGATCTCTTTCCCCTACCAGGGAAAGATTATTTCATGATCATAGACTATTTTTCAAACTATTCTGAAATGGCTCTACTGTCAAGCATGACAGCAACCAGTGTAATACTGCAGAGAGTCAGGTGATCTCTGGCTGATTGTGGAGCTGGGAGAGAGGTTGCTTGTACATGATTCATACTGTTATTCATCTGTTGTTTTGTATATAGTTGACCCACAGTTAACGTTAATAAATCATTTATAAGCTTTAGCTACAAGTGTTCTGGTAATAAACCAGGCCATCAGACAAGAACATTACATCAATGCCTCTCTCTGTCCCTCACTCCCTCAGCCTCCCCTCCCCTCACTCCCTCAGCTTCCCCTTCCCTCACTCCCTCAGCTTCCCTTCCCTCACTCCCTCACCCTCCCCTCACTCCCTCAGCTTCCCCTCCCCTCACTCCCTCAGCTTCCCCTCCCCTCACTCCCTCAGCTTCCCCTTCCCTCACTCCCTCAACCCACTCCCCTCACTCCCTCAGCTTCTCCTTCCCTCACTCCCTCAGCTTCCCCTTCCCTCACTCCCTCAGCTTCCCCTTCCCTCACTCCCTCAGCTTCTCCTTCCCTCACTCCCTCAGCTTCCCCTCCCCTCACTCCCTCAGCTTCCCCTCCCCTCACTTCCTCAACCCACTCCCCTCACTCCCTCAGCTTCTCCTCCCCTCACTTCTTCAACCCACTCCCCTCACTCCCTCAGCTTCCCCTCCCCTCACTCCCTCAGCTTCCCCTCCCCTCACTCCCTCAGCTTCCCCTTCCCTCACTCCCTCAGCTTCCCCTCCCCTCACTCCCTCAACCCCCTCCCCTCACTCCCTCAGCTTCCCCATCCCTCACTCCCTCAGCTTCCCCTCCCCTCACTCCCTCAGCTTCCCTCCCCTCACTCCCTCAGCTTCCCCGCCCCTCACTCCCTCAGTTTCCCCTCCCCTCACTTCCTCAACCCACTCCCCTCACTCCCTCAGCTTCCCTTCCCTCACTCCCTCAGCTTCCCCTCCCCTCACTCCCTCAGCTTCCCCTCCCCTCACTCCCTCAGCTTCCCCTTCCCTCACTCCCTCAGCTTCCCTTCCCCTCACTCCCTCAGCTTCCCCTCCCCTCACTCCCTCAGCTTCCCCTCCCCTCACTCCCTCAACCCACTCCCCTCACTTCCTCAACCCACTCCCCTCACTCCTTCAGCTACCCCTTCCCTCACTCCCTCAGCTGCCCC
>NC_052166.1:4053853-4112166 GCF_902713615.1 Scyliorhinus canicula
CTGGCGCCTAGAGCCGCTGGCAATGGCGCTCAGGGCATCGAGGGACCTGAGAGGGATTGAGCGGGGAGGCGGCGAGCACAGGGTCTCATTGTGTGCGGGCAAACCGGTTGTTGCATATTTCAGTTCCGGTGGGCAGCATCAGTGGCATCATGCGTCGCAGATTGAGGGGTTCTGGGCCGTGATGCCTGAGGTGTTGGATGTGGAGCTGGTCGCAAGGTGGTGATATTTGGGGTTGTCGGCAGACTCCAGAGTCCGGGGGGGGGGGGGCGGTGAAAGACGCCAATGTTTTGGCCTTTGCCTCCCTGGTAGCCCGGAGACGGATTTTGCTCGGTGACGGGGGGACCTGGAGCTGCCGAAAGCGGAGAGTGTGGGTGAACGACCTGGCGGAATTCCGGAGGCTGGAGAAGGTCACGTTCTCTCGGAGGGGGTCAGCAGAGGGCTCAGCCGTTTATCGATTTCTTTAAGGAGGTTAGAGGGTTCAGCAAAGGTGGGGGTTAACGTGGAGAAGGTGTAAGTGGTGAGGGGGTTGGCGTTAGGGGGGCTGTGGTTGTTCATTCAGTTGTTTTGATTTTGTGTGTGTATGTGTAAAAATGCCTTGAATAAAATATTTTCTAAACTTCATTCCACGCCCCCCCCGCTCCCCCTTCTGAAATAGGCCCTGGCAATACGTTCAGTTTAGGGATGGGCGTGGCAGCACAGTGGTTAGCACTACTGCCCCACAGCTGCAGGGTCCCAGGTTCGATTCCCGGCTTGGGTCACTGTCTGTGCGGAGTCTGCACGTTCTCCCCGTGTCTGCGTGGGTTCCCTCCGGGTGCTCCGGTTTCCTCCCACAGTCCAAAGTCGTGCAGGTTAGGTGGATTGACCATGATAAATTGCCCATTAGTGTCCAGGATGTGGAGGCTAGGGTGGGGTTATGGGAAGAGGGTGGTTAGGGTGCTCTCTCAGAGAGACGCTGCAGATCGACGGGCTGAATGGCCACCTCCTGCACTGTACGGATTCGGTGATAAATGCTGGACCGTTGCCCAGCGATGCCCTCAGAAGGAATAAGGAAAAATAAATAGACTTCGGAGGGAGTAATTCCGACCTCCCGAATGGATTCTTGGACAGGTCAATCTAAATGTGAGCATCGAGCAAAAGGAGGCACAATGCAATCTTGGTTGGGGGGGGGAGAAAAAGAACACATCGTCAAATCTTTCAATTTTGCACTCATCAGGACTAACCAAATTTCAAAAGGATCAATTTATGCCAAAAGGAAGATAAAGGGTGCTGACAAGTCAATTTGGATTGGCTGAAGCGTTGTCAAGGAGGAAAGACTCCCAGGAATTTTTTTTTTATAAACAAAAGGTGTAGGGCTTGGACGTATTGCTTTTGTTTGCAGAGGGCGGGTCCCGAGTACGATTGTACGTCAGCTCAGACACATATAAATGAGCCACATCATGAGCTGGTTGTCAGTGTAAGTATTCGCCCAAAGGGGATGGCCCAGATCACTCAGGATTGCCCAATCAAGGTGCTGAAGTGGCAGTGCGTCAAGAGGAGCTGTTAAAAACAAAATGAATGAATTAAAGACAATTGCTGGCACGGGGCAAAGGCCGAGCGGCCCCTCTGCCTCAGGGTGTTGGGACGGTACCTTTTTCACCTCCTGCAGCTCGATGTACAGCCGCTCGTTCTCGGAGACGGTGTTGGTGAGCACCGTCTTGGTCTGCTTGCCCTCCGCCTGCAGCACCGTGATCTTGGTGGACAGGGCGCCTTCCTTCCGCGCCGCCTCGCGCAGCAGCGTCTCCTCGCGGGTCTCGCCATCCGCCGCCACTTTCTTCTGGTTGCTGCAAGCATCCGCGAAGGCCTGCAGAGGAGGGGGAAGGAAACAAAACAATGCAGACATGGTGAGAAATTGGCCGACTGGTTAAGCTGGCAGGAAGCAGGTGGCTCACTGCAGGTGGCGAGGGGGTGCGGGGAGCATTGGCACAAAACAGGCAATACCAGAGGCTACTGAGGAACAGGAGGCCCATTCAGCCCCTCTCCAGCCTGTTACACAGGAACAGGAGGAGGCCCATTCAGCCCCTCTCGAGCCTGTTACACAGGAACAGAAGGAGGCCCATTCAGCCCCTCTCGAGCCTGTTAAACAGGAACAGGAGGAGGCCCATTCAGCCCCTCTCGAGCCTGTTACACAGGAACAGGAGGCCCATTCAGCCTCTCTCCAGCCTGTTACACAGGAACAGGAGGAGGCCCATTCAGCCCTTCTCCAGCCTGTTACACAGGAGCAGGAGGAGGCCCATTCAGCCCCTCTCGAGCCTGTTACACAGGAACAGGAGGAGACCCATTCAGCCCCTCTCCAGCCTGTTACACAGGAACAGGAGGCCCATTCAGCCCCTCTCCAGCCTGTTACACAGGAACAGGAGGCCCATTCAGCCCTTCTTGAGCCTGTTACACAGGAACAGGAGGAGGCCCATTCAGCCGCTCTGATCTGCTCCCATTCAATTGTGGCTGATCTTTGACCTTTGCTTGCCCCTATCCCTCACGGTCTTTAATATGCCCGATGGCCCAGCATCCCAACCCTCAGAGTAAAGGGATTTCTCCTCGTCACGGTCCCGTTACCCCGAGAGTGCGAGACCCCCGCTCGCTCAGTGTTCCAGACAAGGGGTACAGCCTAGAACCTGAAAAAGGAACCCCCAGAATCGGATAAGTTTCAACAAAATCACCCTTTGTTCTTCTAAACTCCGATGGCTAGAGGACCCCGACCTGCTCAATGCCTTTCCTCATCGGATACACACCCTTCATCCCAGGAATCGGCCCCGTGAACCTTCTCCGAACAGCCTCCGAGGCGAGGATATCCCCCTCGGTGAGTAAAACTCTACGTAGTACTCCAGGTGCGGAAACACCAAAGCCTCACATCATCCCAGCAGGATTTCCTTGGGCCGCTTTCCTTGGCTCCTCTGCAAGGACACCCAGATTCCTCGGAAACTCCAGGGTGCTGAGGTCTGGAAGGAATTACTGGAGTCGCGGGAATGTTGCTGCCGCCAGGAGGTGGGATGGCCTCTCTTTTCAGCTTCTGCGGAGTTCAGGAAAAGAAACGATCTTCCGGCTATCTGCGGTGTTGAGACGGATGGTGTGTCCGAGGCGGTCCGAAGGCTCCTCACCACCACACCTGGGTGGACACATGACGGTCCCGCGTCTCCCCAAGTGGAGATAGGATAATGATCCGGATCAATGTATTTTTGGGTTGTTGATTCAGGATGTGGCCACGGGAGAGAACTCCCCGAGGAGTGCGGGGAGCACTGACACAATGAGAGAGGGAGAGAGGGAGGGAGAGAGGGAGGGAGAGAGGGAGGGAGGGAGGGAGGGAGGGAGAGAGGGAGGGAGAGAGGGAGGGAGAGAGGGAGGGAGAGAGGGAGGGAGAGAGGGAGGGAGAGAGAGGGAGAGAGAGGGAGAGAGGAGAGAGAGGAGGAGAGGGAGAGAGAGGGAGAGAGAGGGAGAGAGAGGGAGAGAGAGGGAGAGAGAGGGAGAGAGAGAGGGAGAGAGAGGGAGAGGGAGAAAGAGAAAGGGAGAGGGAGAAAGGGAGAGGGAGAAAGGGAGAGGGAGAAAGGGAGAGGGAGAAAGGGAGAGGGAGAAAGGGAGATAAGAAGAGTGTGAGGCAGACATTGTGAGAAACAGAGTGTGCGTACAGAGGTTACTGATGGGCCTGTGACAACCTGAGCCACTGACCTCGCACAGACAACCCAGACACTTGTTAATGTCCTCTCCCTCCCCCTCCACTGTCCCAGAATTGCGGCAGTGAGTAACACAGTTACTATGGTGCTGTAACCTAATCTGCTCGCTCATTCTTAGATATGTTCCATTTATACTACAGGCATTCCGCAACCACTCCCAGTGAGAGCAGGTTCCACATTCTCCCCATTTCCCGCCGGGGCAAGTCCCTCATTCTCCCCACTCCCCACGGGAGCCAGTCCAACATTCTCCCCGCTCCCCGCAGGAGCGAGTCCCACATTCTCCATTCTCCCCGCGGGAGCCAGTCCCACATTCTCCCCGCAGGAGCGAGTCCCTCATTCTCCCCACTCCCCACGGGAGCCAGTCCAACATTCTCCCCGCTCCCCGCAGGAGCGAGTCCCACATTCTCCATTCTCCCCGCGGGAGCCAGTCCCACATTCTCCCCACTCCCCGTGGGAGCGAGTCCCACATTCTCCCCGCTCCCCGTGGGAGCGAGTCCCACATTCTCCCCACTCCCCGTGGGAGCGAGTCCCACATTCTCCCCGCGGGAGCGAGTCCCACATTCTCCCCGCTCCCAGTGGGAGCGAGTCCCACATTCTCCCCACTCCCCGTGGGAGCGAGTCCCACATTCTCCCCACTCCCCGTGGGAGCGAGTCCCACATTCTCCCCACTCCCCGTGGGAGCGAGTCCCACATTCTCCCCACTCCCCGTGGGAGCGAGTCCCACATTCTCCCCACTCCCCGTGGGAGCGAGTCCCACATTCTCCCTACTCCCCGTGGGAGCGAGTCCCACATTCTCCCCACTCCCCGTGGGAGCGAGTCCCACATTCTCCCCACTCCCCGTGGGAGCGAGTCCCACATTCTCCCCACTCCCCGTGGGAGTGAGTCCCACATTCTCCCTACTCCCCGTGGGAGCGAGTCCCACATTCTCCCCACTCCTCGTGGGAGCGAGTCCCACATTCTCCCCACTCCCACAGGAGCCAGTCCCACATTCTCCCCACACCCCGTGGGAGCGAGTCCCACATTCTCCCCGCTCCCCGTGGGAGCGAATCCCACATTCTCCCCACTCCCCGTGGGAGCGAGTCCCACATTCTCCCCACTCCCCGTGGGAGCGAGTCCCACATTCTCCCGCTCCCCGTGGGAGCGAGTCCCACATTCTCCCCACTCCCCGTGGGAGCGAGTCCCACATTCTCAGCACTCCCCCCACATTCTCCCCGTGGTAGCAAGTCCCACATTCCCCCCACTCCCCATGGGAGCGAGTCCCACATTCTCCCCACTCCCCACGGGAGCCAGTCCCACATTCTCCCCGTGGGAGCCAGTCCCACATTCTCCCCACTCCCCGTGGGAGCGAGTCCCACATTCTCCCCGCTCCCCGTGGGAGCGAGTCCCAAATTCTCCCCACTCCCCACGGGAGCCAGTCCCACATTCTCCCCACTCCCCGTGGGAGCCAGTCCCACATTCTCCCCTCTCCCCGTGGGAGCCAGTCCCACATTCTCCCCACTCCCCGTGGGAGCCAGTCCCACATTCTCCCCACTCCCCGTGGGAGCCAGTCCCACATTCTCCCCACTCCCCGTGGGAGCCAGTCCCACATTCTCCCCACTCCCCGTGGGAGCCAGTCCCACATTCTCCCCACTCCCCGTGGGAGCCAGTCCACATTCTCCCCACTCCCCGTGGGAGCCAGTCCCACATTCTCCCCACTCCCCGTGGGAGCCAGTCCCACATTCTCCCCACTCCCCGCGGGAGCAGTCCCACATTCTCCCCACTCCCCGCGGGAGCGAGTCCCACATTCTCCCCACTCCCCGTGAGAGCGAGTCCCACATTCTCCCCACTCTCTGGGTGAGGACCTTTCTCCTGAATTCTCCTCCCAGTTCTGGCTCGAAGACGGTGAGTGGTTTGAGCAACCATTCGGCGCCCACCATGGAATTGTTTATTACCCGTTCTACGCGCAAAGGTGGCAAATCTGCATATCAGCTGCTGTACACGGCTTCATTGATATCGAGAAGGGGGCTCTCGCATGCACTCTGACACACGCACGTGCTTAACGCCCGTGCACACACATACACGCATCGACGCAAGCAGACGCACTCTGCCATGCATGTGCCCTGACACACAAGCACTTGTGCACACTATGGATGCAGTCTGAGCGACAGGGAGATTGGGAGGGGTTTAGACTGAAAAATCAGAGAGCTGCTCAACAATGTGGTTGACAACTCTCTGACTCAACACTGGAAATAAACAGATATGGAGAGAGAGAGACAGAGAGAGAGAGAGAGAGAGAGAGAGAGAGAGAGAGAGAGAGAGAGGAGGAAGATTGGAGCCAGATTGCTCTGATGTGCCTGGCACAACAGCTCTGGTGATATTTTGGACCTATTAATTTTGTCAATTAAAAGCAGAGCCACAATAGTACATAGTGTACAAAAATACTCAAATTGGCTGCATGTGGTAAATATTATTGGAAAAGACAAGGATGTTGTGCTGGGGTTAGATCCAGCGATGCTGGCCAGTGTACGTGGACAAGCGATTAGAATCATGTGTCCACATTTTAAAAGCGTGTGTGTTTTGTGTATGTGTGCGAATTCGTCCTATAAATCAGTCGTAAACGTACACAGCAACGCAGGAAATCCATTCGGCCCATGGCCCCTCTTCCGGCCCCTTGGAAAGAGCTGTCCAATTCAGCCCACACACTCTCTACCCCCCTCGAGTATTTCTTCAATTCCCCGCTTTGCGAGGGTGGATCTGCTCCCACTTAGCGCCTTCTGGAACATAACTCGCTGCGTCAAAAATAACATCCTCCTCATCACCACAACCGTCCTCTGCTTTTTGCCGATTCTCTTCAATCTGTGTCTCGCCCCCCCCCCCCCCCTCTCCGGTTACCGGGCCTCCTGCCGACTGGGAACTCTTTCTCCCATTTACTCAATCCAATCCCAACCCCCCCCCCCCCCCGCCACTCTCCTTGCGGTTGCGAACGCCTCGATTAAATCACCGTCCGAAACCTTTTATTCTTCGAGAACAGACCCAGCTTCTCTCTCTACACGAGCTGAAGCTCCCTCACCCCTGGGACGGTTCAACGTAAATCTCGCTCCGCGTGCACCCCTCCCGAGGCCTCGATATCTGACCAAAAAGTGCAGGATGAGAGGGGCTCCACAACTGGATGCTTTTGTCCAGTTCACGGCGAAGCGGCGGTTTACACAGGGCTGATATATCTTCTCCGCTTTCGTACTCGAAGCCTCTATCTCTAAATCCCAGCCTCTCAGTCACCGGTTCACTTAAACAGCCCTGTTTTGCCACCAAGGGTTTGGGTTTCAGCTCCCACACGTCTCCGATCGTCACCCCTGTAAATATACTGCTTCTCGGGAAAGTCAGTCAGACTCCTTGGACACTACAGATACATGGTGCCACAGCACATCACCGGCCAGCTCACGCACCATCTCGCGGCCAGCTCACGCACCATCTCGGCCGGCTCACGCGCCGTTCCTCGGCCGGCTCACGCGCCGTCTCGGCCGGCTCACGCGCCGTCTCGGCCGGCTCACGCGCCGTCTCGGCCGGCTCACGCGCCGTCTCGGCCGGCTCACGCTCCGTCTCGGCCGGCTCACGCTCCGTCTCGGCCGGCTCACGCTCCGTCTCGGCCGGCTCACGCTCCGTCTCGGCCGGCTCACGCTCCGTCTCGGCCGGCTCACGCTCCGTCTCGGCCGGCTCACGCTCCGTCTCGGCCGGCTCACGCTCCGTCTCGGCCGGCTCACGCTCCGTCTCGGCCGGCTCACGCTCCGTCTCGGCCGGCTCACGCACCGTCTCGGCCGGCTCACGCACCGTCTCGGCCGGCTCACGCACCGTCTCGGCCGGCTCACGCACCATCTCACGCACCATCTCGGCCGGCTCACGCACCATCTCGGCCGGCTCGCGCACCGTTCCTCGGCCAGCTCACGCACCGTCGCGGCCAGCTCACGCATGGTTCTGCAGCCAGCTGGCTATTTTTTGACGTGTGAACTCAGCCACTGAAGGTTTCCAGCAACCAAACTGCCAGAGAACAAGATCCCAGACAGCAAAAAGGTCAGTGGTCCCTTTTGACGGGGCGCTTAAAACACGCAAATTGGCCTCAATTAACGTCATAGTGGTGTGAAAGATATGGCGCCCGCCTTCCGAGACCGTGGCACCCTCCCGTGGGCGGTACCCACCCTCCAAGCCCGCCGCGCTCACTTTTAATGCAGAATTTTAACGGCAGAATGACCTTGTGAATGTGTGTGTAAGGTTGCCGGTTTGAGGGATATGACCTCTCCTCCTGCGGTGAGGACAGTATTTCAGTGTGTGCGTGTGTGTGAGAGAGGGACAGCTGCGAGCTCCTACCCGGTCACTGAAACAAAACCTCTACAGCTTCTGGGTGAAGCTTGCCGCCTCCTGTTCCGCCGCGTACCAATCAGGGGGCCTCACCCTTGCCCCAGTCAGGAGGTCGCGGGGTTCATGACCCCACCCCAGAGTCTGAGGTCCAGTATCCCTCCATCCCTCCCCAACTCACCGCTGGCCGTGTTGGGGGGGGGCAAAGATAACATCACTATAGAGAGAGAGAGAGAGAGAGAGACAGCGAGAGACAGCCACAGGAGAGAGAGAGAGAAAAGAGTCCCACACAATCTTTGTGGCGACCCCGAGCGCTGTTTTATGGGATGTTTCTGGGTGGAAATTGGCTGGCGGGTGTCCTGCATGGCGGCAGCTTGGGGGGGGGGGGGGGGGGGGGGGGGGGGGGGGGGGGGGGGGAGGAGACAGGGACGGAGTCTATGAAATGCTTCCCGGAATGGGCGCCACAGCGCGTGGACAGCTCGGCTGCCCCACAGCGCCAGGGTCCCGCGTTCGATTCCGGCCTCGGGTCACTGTCTGTGTGGAGTCTGCACGTCCTCCCCGTGTCTGCGTGGGTTTCCTCCGGGTACTCCGGTTCCCTCCCACAGCCCAAAGATGTGAAGGGTAGGTGAATTGGCCGGGATAAATTACCCCTTTGTGACCAACGGTTAGGTGCAGTTGCGGAGCTAGGGCGGGGGAGGGGGCCAGGGTAAGGGTGTTCTTTGAAGAATAAAGGGATTAAGGGTTATGGTGTTCGGGCTGGAAAGTGGAGCCGAGTCCACAAAAGATCAGCCATGGTCTAATTGAATGGCGGAGCAGGCTCGAGGGGCCAGATGGCCGACTCCTGTTCCTAGTGCTTATGTGCTCTTTCAGAGGGTCGGTGCAGACTCGATGGGCCGAATGGCCTTCTCCTGCTCTGTAGTGATTTCTATGGAGACGCAAGGGTGTTTCAGGGGGGGGGTGGGTCCTTTCCCAGCAGGGGATGGGACGTTTCATCGGCGTGGGCGTGAGCATGTCGCGACGTGAGAGTGTAAACCACAGCAGCGTTGGGGGCTGAGGGAATCTGCACCGGGCTAATAAACAGCACGGTCGCACAGTGGGTAGCACTGTTGCTTCACAGCTCCAGGGTCTCGGGTTCGATTCCCGGCTTGGGTCACCATCTGTGCGGTTGAAGCCTACTTGCGACAATAATAAAGACTATAAAACGGGGAGGAGGAAATGCGAGCTCCATGAACACAGGGCGGGGCAGTAACAGGTAACAGAACACTTCCCCATGCAGAGGACACAGCTCAAATTAAACGAGAAACAGGAGCGGCATCCCGTTCAACCAGTACAACTCTCGCCGTCTCTCCTGACTGCCGACCAGGATCGCGGGGTGGGGTGGGGGCTGATGGCTTCACAGGCCAGGAATTTCAAGTGCTGCTATTTGGTCTCCCTGCGACGCTCAACAGTCAGCGCCCATGTCGAACCGAGGGTTCGAGCCCCACCTCCCCCCCCCCATACCCGAGAGTCTTTTCTGAGGAAAGGGATTCAGAATAAAAAACCATCGGAAAAAATGGGAGGGGTGGAAGATTTATAGTAAACTGCTGGAATAAATCCAATGTGGATATCAATGGGAGAATCCAGCAACTCAGGACAAGGCGGAGGCATCCGTGGCAATCTTCAGCCGGAACTGCCGAGTGGATGATCCATCTCGGTCTCCTCCGGAGGTCCCCAGCATCACAGTGCAGGAGGTGGCACGGTCGCCCAGTGGTCTCACAGTGCTTAGCACGGTTGCTTCACAGGGTCCCAGGTTTGATTTCCGGCTTGGTTTTCTGTTCTCCCTGTGTCTGCGTGGGTTTCCTCCGGGTTCTCCGGTTTCCCCCCACAAGTCCCGAAAGACGTGCTTGTCAGGTGAATTGGACATTCTGAATTCTCCCTCCGTGTACCCGAACAGGCGCCGGAATGTGGCGACGAGGGGATTTTCACAGTAACTCCATTGCTGTGTTAATTATTGTTATTTTAGATGTCAGTCTTCAGCCAATATGATTGGCTCCACGTGAAGGCACTGGATACTGTGACGGCTCTGGGCCCTGACCATATCCAGCAATACTGTAGTACTGAAGACGTGTGCTCCAGAACTTGCTGCACCCCCTAGCCAAGCTGTTCCAGTACAGCGACAACACTGGCATCTAACCGGCAATGTGGAAAATTGCCCCAGTGTGTCCTGTACACAAGAAACAGGACAAATCCAACCTGGCTAACTATCGCCCTCTCAGTCTACTCTCCAACATCAGGAAGAGGCCCATTCAGCCCCTCTCGTGTCTGTTACACAGGAACAGGAGGGAGCCCATTCAGCCCCTCTCGAGCCTTTTACACAGGAACAGGAGGGAGCCCATTCAGCCCCTCTCGTGTCTGTTACACAGGAACAGGAGGAGGCCCATTCAGCCCCTCTCTCTCACTCAAGCCCGTTACACAGGAACAGGACGAGGCCCATTCAGCCCCTCTCGAGCCTGTTACACGGGAACAGGAGGAGGCCCATTCAGCCCCTCTTGAGCCTGATTCACAGGAACAGGAGGAGGCCCATTCAGCCCCTCTCGAGCCTTTTACACAGGAGCAGGAGGAGCCTCATTCAGCCCCTCTCAAGCCTGTTACACAGGAACAGGAGGAGGCCCATTCAGCCCCTCTCGAGCCTGTTGCACAAGAACAGGAGGAGGCCCATTCAGCCTCTCTCGAGCCTGTTACACAGGAACAGGAGGAGGCCCATTCAGCCCCTCTCGAGCCTGTTGCACAAGAACAGGAGGAGGCCCATTCAGCCTCTCTCGAGCCTGTTACACAGGAACAGGAGGAGGCCCATTCAGCCCCTCTCAAGCCTGTTACACAGGAACAGGAGGAGGCCCATTCAGCCCCTCTCTCTCAAGCCTGTTACACAGGAACAGGACGAGGCCCATTCAGCCCCTCTCGAGCCTGTTGCACAAGAACAGGAGGAGGCCCATTCAGCCTCTCTCGAGCCTGTTACACAGGAACAGGAGGAGGCCCATTCAGCCCCTCTGGAGACCGTTACACAGGAACAAGACGAGGCACATTCATTCCCCTCTCCTTGGGGAGAGGGAGGGGGGTGGGGAGGGTTCCAGGTTTTCACTCCTCACTTGTGTGAGGAAGTGCTTACTGACATTTGACCCTCCCTGTATGAAATGCAGACAGAAATCTGCTGGAAGCACGCAGCAGGTCAGGCTGCGGCACCACAAAGAGGCGCCCTCATCCTCAACTTCCTCACACTGCACCAACTTCCCACACCCTTCCCATCAGCCGGGGTTCAATTCCGGCCAGGCCGAGCCCCTACAGAGGCAGATCTGTAGGACAGGGTGGTGAAGGCGGCAGGGTGGCGCAGTGGGTTAGCCCTGCTGCCTCACGGCGCCCAAAGTCCCAGGTTCTATCCCGGCTCTGGGTCACTGTCCGTGTGGGAGTTTGCACATTCTCCCCGTGTCTGCGTGGGTTTCTCCCCCACGACCCAAAGCTGTGCAGGGTAGGTGGATTGGCCATGCTAAATTGCCCCTTAATTGGAAAAAAAATTAATTGGGCACTTTAAAAAAAAAAGAAGAGGGAGGTGCGAGCGTTTCTCTCCGACCTCCACCGGCACCTCTCCAGCCCATGGGATGTCCCAAGCCAAGACGCAAGGCAGGATTAGTCCTGGGGCTATGGCCAATTGGGTGTCCGTCGCTGAACTGCCAGTCCCCAAAGCTGCCCTGCCCAGCTCTCCCAAAACCTCTCCTCCTCCGAGACACTCCTGAAAACTTGCCCACCTCCCAAGTCATCACAGTTTGTCTGAGCAAGAGAACATGGAAATGCCGGGAGTTATCACTGACCAGAAACTGAACTGGACCCAGCCGTATAAATACTGTGGCTACCAGAGCAGGTCAGAGGCTGGGAATCCTGCGGAGAGTAACTCACCTCCTGACTCCCCCCAAAGCCTGTCCACCATCTACAAGGCACAAGTCAGGAGTGTGATGGACTCTCCCACTCGCCTGGATGAGCGCGGCTCCGACATCACTCGAGAAGCTCAACACCATCCAGGACAAAGCAGCCCCCCCACCCCACCCCCCCTCCCCCGCTCGATCGACACGCTAACCCCCACCTTCAACACCCACTCCCTCCACCCACCGACGCACAGCGGCAGCCGTGTGTACCGTCTACAAGATGCACGGCAGCCACTCGCCAAGGCTCCTTCGACAGCGCCGCCCAAACCCACCACCTCCACCCCCTAGAAGGACGAGGGCAGCAGACGCCACGGGGAACACCCACCGCCTGCACGAGCTCCTCTGAACACATACACACGCCTCACCGCTCGCTTGAGGGGATCTCAGCCTCCTCGGTCATCATTCACCCGAGCCACTCTCGCCTCTCTTCCGCCCTCTACCTTCCCCAAACCTGCCTTTCGAAAGCACCCAGGAAAAAGCTACTGCTCTCTGGATGATGCACTGAGGGAGTACAGACTGCGGGAGAGAGAGAGAGAGAGAGAGAGAGAGAGATTCCACACTTTAGGGGAGCGATGTGAATGTCACAGGCAGAGGCCCAGCATTTGTTACTGACCCCCAACTGCCCCATGAACAGAGCATCTTGCTCAGGCCTAGTTCCGAGGGCACAGTTCAATCGCCCACATTGCTGTTGGGGGGGGGGGGGAAGAGAGAGAGAGAGAGAGAGAGAGAGAGAGAGCAGCAGATTTCCTCATCCCTGGCCCAGATGACTCTTGCAAATTGATGATGGTTCCACAGCGAGTGTGATAATTGCAGTTTGTTTTATTAAATGGAATTTAAATTAAGCCGGGGGCCAAGGTCGCACTCCATCCGAATTCCATCCCGTCCCGGGAGGGGACGCGGAGGCTCTATCTCTGATCATTGCGCAAGGCCCCAAACCACATATACACATACTCACTCAGTCACTCACTCTCTCTCTCTATCCGTCCGTCTGTCTGTCACTCACTCTCTCTCTATCTATCAGTCCGTCTGTCTGTCACTCTCTCTCTCTCTCTCCCTCTCTCTATCCGTCTGTCTGTCTGTCACTCACACTCTCTCTCTCTATCAGTCCGTCTGTCTGTCACTCACACTCTGTCGATCAGTCTGTCACTCACACTCTCTCTCTATCAGTCCGTCTGTCTGTCACTCACACTCTCTCTATCAGTCTGTCACTCACACTCTCTCTCTATCAGTCCGTCTGTCTGTCACTCACACTCTCTCTATCAGTCTGTCACTCACACTCTCTCTCTATCAGTCCGTCTGTCACTCACTCTCTCTCTATCAGTCTGTCACTCACTCTCTCTCTCTCTCTATCCGTCTGCCTGTCACTCACACTCTCTCTCTATCAGTCTGTCACTCACTCTCTCTCTCTATCCGTCTGTCTGTCACTCTCTCTCTCTCTCTCTCTCTATCAGTCCGTCTGTCTGTCACTCACTCTCTCTCTCTCGCTCTCTCTATCAGTCCGTCTGTCTGTCACTCACTCTCTCTCTCTCTCGCTCTCTCTATCCGTCTGTCTGTCTGTCACTCACACTCTCTCTCTCTCTCAGTCCGTCTGTCTGTCACTCACACTCTCTCTCTATCAGTCTGTCACTCACTCTCTCTCTCTATCCGTCTGTCTGTCACTCTCTCTCTCTCTCTCTCTCTATCAGTCCGTCTGTCTGTCACTCACTCTCTCTCTCTCGCTCTCTCTATCAGTCCGTCTGTCTGTCACTCACTCTCTCTCTCTCTCGCTCTCTCTATCCGTCTGTCTGTCTGTCACTCACACTCTCTCTCTCTCTCAGTCCGTCTGTCTGTCACTCACACTCTCTCTCTCTCTCTCTCAGTCCGTCTGTCTGTCACTCACACTCTCTCTCTCTCTCTCTCTCAGTCCGTCTGTCTGTCACTCACACTCTCTCTCTCTCTCTCTCTCTCTCAGTCCGTCTGTCTGTCACTCACACTCTCTCTCTCTCTCTCCCAGTCTGTCTCACTCTCTGTGTCTCACTCTCTGTGTCTCACTCTCTGTGTCTCACTCTCTGTGTCTCACTCTCTGTGTCTCACTCTCTGTGTCTCACTCTCTGTGTCTCACTCTCTGTGTCTCACTCTCTGTGTCTCACTCTCTGTCCCTCTCTCTCTCTCAAACGAGGGAACGCAAGCCTAGTTTAGGCAAACTCTTCTCCCAGTTGTCTAACCCTCGGCAATGCTCCAATACGGAGGGCTCGGTAAACTGGGACGGAACATTCCCCCAGGATGGTGTTTCAGGACGTCCCAGCTCCGAGGCTTCCAGGCCCTGAAGTGCTGCCTTCACGTTGCCACTGTTGCCATTTATTTCCGGCATAAAATAAACAGGAGCTTTCAACAATCTGGGCGTGGGAGCAGCATTCCATTGCAACATTCGAATTAGACCTTCGAGCCCCAAGATAACAAGTGAGGGCCTGGCACTCCCAGCCTGGGCCTGCTCCTGCCCAATTACGGGACAGCACACAGGTACAGGAAGACACGGCAAGGGGGAACGAGTGTGTAGCCATCTAAGATGGCCACCTGCAAAGGACCATGGGAATTATGGCCAACCCAGGACTCAGACAGATACACAGCCTATGTATATCTGAAACACAGGTAACCAGACCTGATCGAAACCCCCGTTCGTTTGCATTTTAATGGCCCATTTTCCCAGGACAATAGATCTCCAAACAAGCAACCGGTACAGCCACAGACTGATCGGCGCCACTCCCCTTACTCAGAAAGCCCAACTGCCAAGGTCACTGACCGCTAAGGACCCGCCAGCCACCGGCACCCACCCCTTTATTGGCCGAAATCGAAGACAGTGATCAGAGCCCTGTCGAACTATTGGGTCCAAGGTTAAGGTCCGCCCCAAAGAGCGCAAAATCCCAGAGGGATAAAAGAGAGCACAGCCGTGTGTTCTGCCTCTTTTGGATCCGGCCTGTCGGCGCAACATCGAGGGCCGAAGGGCCCATACTGCGCTGTAATGTTCTAGGTTCTAACCCAATTGCCGCAGGAACGGCCAGCCAAGTTCAAGACCAACGACCGCTACCTGACAAATGAGCCCAACAGAGACAGAGCCACTTTCTTCAAAACAGCCACGTGAAATCCAGATAAAGGCCTTATCCATTTGCACAGTGCCGGTCACCCTGAAGTTAAGTATAGGTTATTGAGGCTGATAGGTGTAGTTTAACTCGTAGTAGGTATTGTGTTTGCATGTTGAGATAACTCGGGTATGTAAATAAACCATCTTTTGAACTAACTAACTGGTTGTGTGGTCATTTGATCGATACAAGGGAATGTTTGTGGTTCACCAACATCATTAACAGAGCAACAAGTGAGAGAAGCGGACTCGGGAATGCCCCCCTCTCCTTCGGATCGGAGAAACTGTGCGGAGAGACATCACAGGATCTTATGGCACCGGGGACAGGCATTCGGCCAAGTTTCCAGGCCTACTCCTGAGAAGGAACTCTCCAATTAGTCACGCACTCTCCCCATTGCACCCGCCGACTACCAAACACTATCTCCTCGTTTACTCAATCAAAATTCCCCTCCTCGCCATTGCGAATGCTCGATTACATCTCCCCCTTAACCTTCTCCGCTCTGAGCGAGTACAACAAACCCAGCTTTCCCCCAGTCTCTCGCTCTCTCTCCACCAGGCTCCCCTCATCCTGGCGAGCCATTCTGGGTTAATCTCCCTCCGCGCGCACCCCCTCCCCGAGGCCTCGCCATCCTTCCCAAAGCGCAACACGAGCACAGGAAATAAATAATACTGTTGTAAATTTACTCCAAGTGATCCACGCCGCAGTCTCTCTCTGCTCACCCGGGTTTGCAGTTAGACTGGTCCCGATAGAAATTCGCAACATTCGTCTCAACTCTTCTCCACCTCCTCCAGCTCCTACACCCCTCCCTATCTTTGTAACCTCCTGCAGCCCTGACAACCCTCCCCATCTCTGTAACCTCCTCCAGCCCCTACAGCCCTCCCTATCTCTGTAACCTCCTCCAGCCCCTACAACCCTCCCTATCTCTGTAACCTCCTCCAGCCCCAACAACCCTCCCTATCTCTGTAACCTCCTCCAGCCCCTACAACCCTCCCTATCTCTGTAACCTCCTCCAGCCCCAACAACCCTCCCTATCTCTGTAACCTCCTCCAGCCCCTACAACCCTCCCTATCTCTGTAACCTCCTCCAGCCCTCCCTATCTCTGTAACCTCCTCCAGCTCCAACAACCCTCCCTATCTCTGTAACCTCCTCCAGCCCCAACAACCCTCCCTATCTCTGTAACCTCCTCCAGCCCTCCCTATCTCTGTAACCTCCTCCAGCTCCTACAACCCTCCCTGTCACTGTAACCTCCTCCAGTCCCTACAACCCTCCATATCTCTGTAACCTCCTCCAGTCCCAACAACCCACCCTATCTCTGTAACCTCCTCCAGCCCGTACACCCCTCCCCATCTCTGTAACCTCCTCCAGCCCCTACACCCCTCCCTATCTCTGTAACCTCCTCCAGCCCTACACCCCTCCCTATCTCTGTAACCTCCTCCAGCCCCTACACCCCTCCCTATCTCTGTGACCTCCTCCAGTCCCTACTACCCTCCAGCCCATGTTACAATGCGGGGCAGCCAGCGGTTTGTCAGGCCTGGGAGATGCTGAGACTCGAGACTGGGGCCTCTATCCAGGGTCTGCCTCGTGCAGGAGGGAGACACTCCGGGCTATCTCGCGTTAATCCCACGAGCTGTGCCTGGTCACCGTTAGCAGTCGGTTCCCTGGTCAGCGGAGGGGCCTACCCCAGACTTCACCTCTGAGCGTCCGTCTATGATTTTAAATCCCCTTCATCACACTGCACACCCTTTCCAACCCTGTCTGGGAATCAGTGCCGCACAAGCGACATTAGCCAGGACAATATTCCCATCATGAGGAGGAAAGTCGCCTCCACACATCTCCATACAACATCGACAGGCAAACCTGCCTTATTTCTGATTCAGCCCCACGGTGGCGCAGTGGTTAGCATTGCTGCCTCACGGCGCTGTGGTCCCAGGTTCAATCCCGGCTCTGGGTCACTGTCCGTGTGGAGTTTGCACATTCTCCCCGTGTCTGGGTGGGTTTCGCCCCCATAGCCTAAAGATATACAGGTTAGGTGGATTGGCCATGCTAAATTGCCCCCGAATTGGAAAAAAAATAATTGGATACTCTAAATTTCTATTTTAAAACATTCTGATTCATCTCCGGAGCCGGACTCCGGGCTTTTTCCTCATGCCGGTCACCTGGAGGAGATTAAGCTCCTTCGATAAAAGTTGTTTCCTGATGTCCGCCTTGCCCATTCCCTTAATCCCTGTTGTTTTTCCCATCCTCAGTTGTTCGCCCTCGTGTCCTGGAGGCAGTGACTCACACCTTCCAAATTTGGCAGCAAGCCACCCCTCCTTCCTGCCTCATGGCTCATTGTGTGAGTGTGTGTCTGCGTGCGAGTGTGTGTGTGTTGTCTCTGTGTCTGTGCGCATCTGTGTTTGCGTGGTGTGTGTCTGTGTGCGCATCTGTGTTTGTGTGGTGTGTGTCTGTGTGCGCATCTGTGTTTGCGTGGTGTGTGTCTGTGTGTGGTGTGTGTGTTGTCTCTGTGTCTGTGCGCATCTGTGTTTGCGTGGTGTGTGTCTGTGTGTGGTGTGTGTGCGCGCGTCCGTATGTGCGCGCGTCCGTGTGTGCGCGCCCCCACTACTCTCTGGGTAAAGAACCTGCCTCTGACATCCCCCCTATATCTTCCACCATTTACCTTAAATCTATGTCCCCTTGTAATGGTTTGTTCCACCTGGGGAAAAAGTCTCTGACTGTGTACTCTATCTGTTCCCTTAATCATCTTATAAACCTCTATCAAGTTGCCCCTCATCCTTCTCAGTTCTAATGAGAAAAGGCCTAGCAGCCTCAACCTTTCCTCGTAAGACCTACTCTCCATTCCAGGCAACATCCTGGTAAATCTCCTTTGCACCTTTTCCAAAGCTTCCACATCCTTCCTAAAATGAGGCGACCAGAACTGCACACAGTACTCCAAATGTGACCTGGCCAAGGTTTTGTACAGCTGCATCATCACCTCACGGCTCTTAAATTCAATCCCTCTGCTAATGAACGCTAGCACACCATAGGCCTTCTTCACAGCTCTATCCACTTGAGTGGCAACTTTCAAAGATCTATGAAAGTAGACCCCAAGATCTCTCTGCTGCTCCACATTGCCAAGAACCCTACCGTTAACCCTGTATTCCGCATTCAGATTTGTCCTTCAAAAATGGACAACCTCACACTTGTCAGGGTTAAACTCCATCTGCGGGACTATAGGGGACTGGTGGCCCCTGCCTTGCTCTCGGTCACCAGTGCTTCCTGCAGCAACTTGGATATTTCCCGAACGCCTGCAGCACAATGAAAGACTGCTTTACGTTCACCCCCTGGGTGGAGCGCAGAGATCTCAGAGGGTTGTAGGGACTGGAGGAGGTTACAGAGATAGGGAGGGGTTGGAGGAGGTTACAGAGATAGGGAGGGTTGTAGGGGCTGGAGGAGATTACAGAGATAGGGAGGGTTGTAGGGACTGGAGGAGGTTACAGAGATAGGGAGGGTTGTCGGGGCTGGAGGAGGTTACAGAGACAGGGAGGGTTGTAGGGGCTGGAGGAGGTTACAGAGATAGGAAGGGTTGTAGGGGCTGGCAGAGGTTACAGAGATAGGGAGGGTTGTAGGGGCTGGAGGAGGTTACAGAGATAGGGAGGATTGTAGGGGCTGGAGGAGGTTACAGAGATAGGGAGGGTTGTAGGAGGTTACAGAGATAGGGAGGGTTGTCGGGGCTGTAGGAGGTTACAGAGATAGGAAGGGTTGTAGGGGCTGGAGGAGGTTACAGAGATAGCGAGGGCTGTAGGGGCTGGCAGAGGGTACAGAGATAGGGAGGGTTGTTGGGGCTGGAGGGGTTGTTGGGGCTGGAGGAGGTTACAGAGATAGGGAGGGTTGTAGGGGCTGGAGGAGGTTACAGGGAAAGGGAGGGTTGTAGGGGCTGGAGGAGGTTACAGAGATAGGGAGGGTTGTAGGGGCTGGAGGGGTTGTAGGGGCTGGAGGAGGTTACAGGGATAGGGAGGGTTGTAGGGGCTGGAGGGGGTTACAGAGATAGGGAGGGTTGTTGGAGGTTACAGAGATATGGAGGGTTGTTGGGGCTGGAGGGGGTTACAGAGATAGGGAGGGTTGTAGGGGCTGGAGGAGGTTACAGGGATAGGGAGGGTTGTTGGAGGTTACAGAGATATGGAGGGTTGTTGAGGCTGGAGGGGTTGTTGGGGCTGGAGGAGGTTACAGAGATAGGTAGGGAAATAGGGGACGGGAGAGGTTACAGAAGTGAAAAGGAGGGATCTAAAAACGAGGAGAATTTTGACACAGAGGCACTGGAACCGGTTTGTAAAGCTCCAAGAAGCAGTTCAGAGCCAGAGGAAGACTGGTTAATCCTGAGGTCAGAGGGGCGGGGTGGGGTCTGTCTGAACCACAAATAACCCACCCGGCGACTAACTTCAAAGATCGGAACGTCAGGAATGCGGCGCAGCAAACTCCCGTGTTTCCAGACACTAGGATCTTCTTAACTAAAACAACAGGGACGGAATTCGACAGGAGTGGCGGGCGGTGGGTACTTTTCCAGATTGAAACCCGGGCAACGCGTCAGCCTTGGTGGGAGTCCAGACCAATGATGATGGGGCACAGCGCAGGCGGAGGGCCTGGGCCGAGGGGGCACCGCGTAGGCGGAGGGATGGGGCACGTTCCCCTCATGCTGAACACATCTAGGTCAATGCGTGAATGTGACATCAGGCGTTAAATTGCAATTCCTGTCTTGACATAAGCTCCTGTCATTACCGACCCTCCCCATCGCAAACAAGATAATGGTTCTTTCACAGGGCCTGGCGCCAGGATGCAGAAACCGGCAGCACGCCACCCGATTCGTCCTGGCACACCCTGGCAGGGGTTGCTATTCGACTGATGGGGCGTCGCAGCCTGGCTCGCCAGGAATTCTGTCTCTCTCACCCACACACACACACACGCAGATGGACTGAAATGAATGGACGTACTGGCTGGATCGTTTGCTTTAGTTCCCTTCCCTTCGCCCCTGGTCAGGGAACAGTATATATTATGTTAACGAGCCCGATGCAGTTTATCCGAGCCCGCTTTGAGGCACAGTCAGATCCCACTGCCTGGAACGGACAGAGACAGGCTGCGGCAGTCGGAAGCCAATTGTCTCAGTCAGCAGCTCAGGACTCGCTGGTCCTCAGTGTCTGCGAACCCTCTCACTCCAAACCCCCAAGTCAGAAGGTTGGGAGATGGCAGCACTGACCCTCTCACTGCGGCGCTCCCTCAGCACTGACCCTCCGACAGTGCGGCGCTCCCTCAGCACTGACCCTCCGACGGTGCGGCGCTCCCTCAGCTCAGACCCTCCGACGGTGCGGCGCTCCCTCAGCACTGACCCTCCGACAGTGCGGCGCTCCCTCAGCACCGACCCTCCGACAGTGCGGCGCTCCCTCAGCACCGACCCTCCGACAGTGCAGCGCTCCCTTAGCACTGACCCTCCGACAGTGCGGCACTCCCTCAGCACTGACCCTCCGACAGTACGGCGCTCCCTCAGCACTGACCCTCCGACAGTGCGGCGCTCCCTCAGCACTGACCCTCCGACAGTGCGGCGGTCCCTCAGCACAGACCCTCCGACAGTGCGGCGCTCCCTCAGCACTGACCCTCCGACAGTGCGGTGCTCCCTCAGCACTGACCCTCCGACAGTGCGGCGCTCCCTCAGCACTGACCCTCCGACGGTGCGGCGCTCCCTCAGCACTGACCCTCCGACAGTGCGGCACTCCCTCAGCACTGACCCTCCGACAGTGTGGCGCTCCCTCAGCACTGACCCTCCGACAGTGCGGCGCTCCCTCAGCACTGACCCTCCGACAGTGTGGCGCTCCCTCAGCACTGACAAAGTGGGAGTTGACGACTCCCACAATTTTAATTACCGCATCAAGAATCCAATCGGATAATAATCCAGCGGAACAGGCCTTTCAGTCCACCATGGCCGATACTGTCTCTTTGAAAGAGTGAAGTTTACTCCACATAACCAACACTGCCCCCTCCCCAACACCCTCCCCCATCGCCTTGAGAATGTGTACACTCAAATACCCACCCAACTCCCCCCCCCCCCCCCCCCCACTTCCAGACATCATGGATGGAAACAAGTTCGGAAACTACTTGTCACATCCAACGTTCCAGCTTCCCACACCCCTCGTGGGAAAAGCATCGTCTACCCGCCGTTGCCTTCCTTTTCCAACTATTTGAAATCGCTGGCCCACTCACCAGAGAGAGCGGTTGCCCCCCCCTCCACCCATTCCTTCGAAATCCCCGCCCCCACCCCTCCCTATTCACTTATCTCACGAACCCTGTCTTCGCCTCACGTCTTTACCTGCTCCCAGGAGAGCAACCCGAAGCATTCGCAACACCTCCCCCGGTTAACAGGGCGGGTGGGGGGAAATGGGGGAAACAATGCAGACCTTCATATATACTCCCATTCTTTCCTCCCCCTCACTTTCTGTTCCTCCGTTTAGAAACACAAGCAATCCAGAAGCCATTTCAACCGTTCCATCAAACTGCCCAGATGCCGTCACAGGATATCCATATGTTGACAGCAAGGAAGATTATTGAAATGGACAGAGAGGGAGAAATAGAGAGATTATGGAACAGAGGGATCTGGGCGTCCTTGCGCACAAATCACAATCGGTCATCATGCAGGTAAAGCGAGTGTTTGGGACGGCAAACGGAATGTTGTCCTTTCTCAAGCGGGGGAAGTTACAAAGTCAGGAAGTCTGGCTCCCACTGTACAAGGCTTTGGCGTTTCTGCAGCCGGAGTACTGCGCAGTTTCGGCCTCCTTACCCTTACGGGAAATCTAAATACTCGCACTGGAGGCCATTCAGAGGAAGTTCACGGGGATGAAGAGGGTTCTCCTGATGAGGAAAGGTCGGGTCCCTGTACCCATTGGAGTTTAGAAGGAGAGATCTTATTGAAACATATCAGATTCTGAGGGGGGGGTGGATGCTGAGAGGATGTTTCTCCCCTGGGGAGGGGGGGTGTAGAATCTGGAACTGGGCAGTTTTAGAATAAAGGGGGGACTGGGGTTAGAATTGTGTAGAATGGTGTAGCAGGAAGCGAGGGGCTCAATGGCCTCATGATGACGCCTTCACCCTTCCACGCCCCCTCCATTGTTGTTGCCTGGCAACGTTGAGGCTGCCCAATTGGGAGGGGAGACCAACGGGCGTCGAGTCTGCGTCCCCGCGCACCACGTGGGCCATTGTTGGGAGAGCCAATCGGCGTCCAGCCGCCCTCCGCTTGGGCAATCCCCCCACGTGGGGGGGGGGGCAACTGCCCGAGCCAATGGGAGAGGCGGAGGGAGGATGGCGGCCGGTGATTGGGCAGCGCGGGCCCCGCCCACCCCCCCTCGCCCGGGCCAATGGGGAAGGCGCGGACCCACCTCCTTCAGGCGCTCCAGCTCGCCCGCCGCCGCTTCGTGCTCCGTCTCCAGTTGGGCGAAGCGCTGCTTGAGGCGCTGCTGCTCCTCCAGCACGGCCAGGCCGTACTGCGCCGCCTGCACCTTCTGCTCGCTGGTCTCCGCCAGCTCGGCGCTCAGCCGCTCCACCTCGGCCCGCAGGCCCTCCAGCTCCGCCGCGTCCGCCATGCCTTCAACTTCTCAAAAACATGAAGAAATAAAAACCGTACACGCTGGGGTTTGGGGGCGGGTTCCGCGCTCACATCTCCATCGCCGCCCGCCGGGCTTTTTCCTCCGATTTTTATTCCCCTTTAAAGTCCCGGCTCGCGCCCAGCGGCCGTTTTTATTCAAATTAACCTGGCGCGCGCGCCCTTCCCTTTTAGCCTCCAGACGCCGCTGACGTCACCCGATGTGCATGGCCCCGCCCACTTCTGGCCTCGCCCCCTTTCCCCTCCGCCCTTCTCCGATTGGGCGTTCGGCGCGGCGGTGGGCGGGGCTTCGGAGGGGTGGGTGTTACCGTTTTGGGTGGGGAGAGAGGGGGCGGGTTGCTAGGGAGACGGCGCTGGAGGCCGGGGCGGGGGGGGGGGGGGGCGGAGACTGCGCTTACGTGGAGCGCCGCGTTCGTGGTGAGGGAGAGACTGCGCCTGCGTGGAGCGGAGGGGGGCGGGGAAGCGCGTGCGCTCGGCCGGGTTGGTGGGGGGAGACTGCGCCTGCGTCGGGCCTGACCCGCCCACCCCTAGCCCTGTCTCAACCAATAGCCGCTGCCCCAGGGACAATCGCTGCTCTCTGATTGGTCGGAGCGGACGTCAGTCATGGGATGTCTGACGGGGCTAGCTATCCCGTCAGGCCTCGCCCCATTGTCTGCCACGGGGGCCTTTCACCCGCGCGCTGCCCGCCGGGATAGCGGCGCCTCCATTGCTGCCCCTCCTGGAGGAGCGGAGAACTGCAGCTTGGCACCGTTGCTGGTTGGGTGGATTGGCCATGTTGGACAAGCCTGCGGTCAATTCCAGCCCCTCAGGCCCCGGAGACATTCTCATAAAAACACCCAATCTTTGCCCCTCAGGCTGCCTAATAATCACAGTTACCAGATTTGTAAATTAACACAATTACAAGAGCTATGATAAAATATGCCGCAGAACTAGTGGTTAATTGTTAACTAATTCCCCCCTTTTGCAGGAGGTGAAAGAGGCCAGTGTGCTGGCCTTTGCGTCCCTAGTAGCCCGGCGAAGGATTTTGCTACAATGGAAGGAAGGCCCCCAAGCGTGGAGACCTGAATCAATGACATGGCGGGTTTTATTAAGCTAGAGAAGGTCAAATTCGCCCTGAGAGGATCGGTGCAAGGGTTCTTTAAGCTGTGGCAACCTTTCCTCGACTTTCTGGCTCAACGATAGGGTACGGGGACAGTAGCAGCAGCAACCCGGGTGGGGGGAGGGGACGATGACTATGTTTGTTTATTTTATTTAAATGTGATTTATTTCATTTTAATTTATGGTTAAGTTCTCTTGTTGGGGTGGGGTGGGGGGGGGGGGGGGGATGGGATACATGTGTTGTTACGGTTTGGGGGGAGTTGCAGGGGTTATGGGGCAGTTTGTTGCATATTATTACTTGTTGTTATATTTTTATATTTTCTGTAAAAAATTCCAATAAAAATTATTTTTAAAAAAAACTAATTCCCCCCTTTAATTTGTTCCCAACGCACTACACCAGGGGTGGGCAAACCTTTCCGTGCAAGGGCCACATTCAGAAATTCACAATTTTAAAGGGCCGCATAGTATATTAAGTAAAATAATTACTTCACCCGGTTATGATTCTGGGCGCCTCACATAGAACATAGAACAGTACAGCACAGAACAGGCCCTTCGGCCCTCGATGTTGTGCCGAGCAATGATCACCCTACTCAAGTCAACGTATCCACCCTATACCAGTAAGTAACCCAACACCCCCCCCCCCCCCATTAACCTTAAAAAAAAAAATTTTTTAATTATTTTTTAATATGACTTGATCTTGGTGGGCCACATAAAGACCTTGGCCCATGGGCCGTAGTTTGCCCACCCCTGCTCTACGCACACAAGGCAGACAAAAATAGAGGGGAGGAAAGGGGTGAAAAAAATCAGACGTAAAAGTGAAAAAAGGGCTTTGTTTCAAATGGCCGTTTCCAGCACCTTACTCCTCTTCAGACTGTGCTTTCAGTTCAAGGTTTTTACTGTAGATTCATTCAGGCCTCTGTAGTTTTGGGGACTCACAGTCTTTCTGGAGAGGGAGAGAGTGGGTCCCGGTCTTTGTTTGCAGTATGCAATGGTTTTCCTGTAGATTCATTCAGGTTATCTGCAGCATCAGGAATACAGCACTTCGCAGCCTTTTTGGAGGATGAGAGAAAGCAGGCCCTTGTCTTTCTGTGTTGAGGACTCAACTGCTCCCTCAGTTTTTTGGGAACCATCTCACTGGATGGAAGAAGGTCCAATCACCACCTGTTACTGAACAGAGTACAGCCTTTTGGGCCAATTCATTGGCCACCAGCCAATCAATCAATCAACCCCATGTCCCAGCTCATCTCTCTCTGGTGTATCAAAGTGTATCATGGAGCACACGACCCACTCTACAAGTGTGGTACTTCAGAAATGGAAAAGTTCTGTTTTGAAGCAAAACAATGTTTATTCTATGAACTCAAGTTAACCCTTTTAAAACAAACAGTGAACATCTTAGCAACCATTAATTCAAAGATAACCTCCAAAGAATACAACACTAAGTAACCCGCAGGCTGTGCTTTTACACCCAAAAGACTTAACAAACCTTTAAACAGGAGTGCATCAGGGTTTACATTCAATACTGAAAACATTTAGAATTTTGAATTCACCAAATGATTAAGAGATAGTCCTTCATTTGAGTGTGTGTGTGGGGGGGGGGGGGGGGGGTGGACTCTATGGTGACCATGGGTGGTCCCGGACTCCTTTTTTTCTTTTTTTCCTTTTTTTTTTGTTTCCACCGTGGGAGGGTTTGTTTTATTGGATGCATATCGTGACAGATGAGCCATTGTTTGGGGTGGTGGGAGGATGGGATCGTTGTTATTGTTAAGGGGATTGATTTTGTATTTGTTACCGTTTACTGTTTGTAGGGGGGGGGGGGTGTACATTTTGGAGGAAAATATGAAGATGGTGAATAGAAACCTTTATATAAAAAAAAGAGATAGTCCTTCACGGCAGAGAGCTCAACATTACAGCTGCTTTGTCTGACTTCAGCTGCAACACACTGAAAAATGAGACCAAAAGACACAGACATACCGAAACTGTGGACAGCGCTGATGGGACTCAGATTTTTTATGCGGCCGCTCGGCCAATCCAGGGGGGAGAATCGCCGGGGGGGGGGGGGGCGCATAGAGCGGCCCCCGACCAGCGCTGCGCCATCGCCAATGGTGCCGATTCTCCGCCCTCCGGAGAATCGGCGGACCGGTGTCGCGCGATTTATGCCCGGCCCGTCGATTCGCCGGCCCGCCGTGGGCTGAGAGAATCCCGCCCCCTATGTCTCCGTGCAATCACTGCTGGAGTCAATCATTCTTTCCTCACAATCTTACAAATAAACTAAAAATGTTGGGGTTGTGGTCCAGTATCCTCGCCCTTGTTGGGGTCGGCTCTGGGATAGGGATAATAGAACGGTATCGTTCACTGTGAGGGGAATTGAATACAAGAGGAGGGAGGTTATGTTCCAGTTGGCGAGACCACAGCTGGGGTATCGTGTACAGTCTCAGTCTCCTTACTTAAAGATGTGAATGCGTTGGAAGCAGCTTGGAAAAGGTTTACCAGACTGTTAGCAGGAACGGGCGGGCTGCCTGCTGAGGAAAGGGTTGGACACGCCAGACCTGTATCCCGCTGAAGAGTAAGAGGGGACTTGATCGGAACCTCAGGGAGAATGTGTGGAGGATGTTCTCTCTTGTGGAATAATCTAAGAACCGGGGCTGAGGGGGAGGGGGGGTGGAATAAGGGGGGTCGCCTACGCATTTTGAAGAATGTAGGAATTTCACTATGAATTGTATTATGTGTTTCTGGCGCAGGTTAATATCCTAGTCGGGCAGCAGGGTAGCACAGTGGTTAGCATAAATGCTTCACAGCTCCAGGGTCCCAGGTTCGGTTCCCGGCTGGGTCACTGTCTGTGCGGAGTCTGCACGTCCTCCCCGTGTGTGCGTGGGTTTCCTCCGGGTGCTCCGGTTTCCTCCCACAGTCCAAAGATGTGCTGGTTAGGTGGATTGGCCATGCTAAATTGTCCGTAGTGTCCTAAAAAAGTAAGGTTGGGGGGGGGGGTTGTTGGGTTACGGGTATAGGGTGGATACGTGGGTTTGAGTAGGGTGATCATTGCTCGGCACAACATCGAGGGCCGAAGGGCCTGTTCTGTGCTGTACTGTTCTATGTTCTAGTTTAAAAGAGGGCTGGATTCTCCGATTCTGGGGCGTGGGAACGGTGGTGTTTTACGCCAGGAAAAATGGTATAAGGTGGCCACCGGTTCCCCGTTATGCTGCGGGGCCAGCAGGAAGGCAGCGTAGAACACCAGGCTCCAGCTGCCGATACGGCCCAGAGAATTGCCGGGTCAGTGGCCGAGCAGGGCGGCGGCCTGCAGCGGCCGTGCAACATGGCGGCGGCCGGTCACGGACCCGGCACGTGAAATAGTTCCCCCCCCCCCCTTCGGCCGGCTCGCGCACCCCGGACCACCTCTCCGCGTTGCCACCAGACCCTGATGAAATCCTCCCCCCCCCCGCCCGCGGATCGGCCCTCCCCCTGACTGTGGCAGCGCTGGACTGGGTCCGCAGCCGCCACACCGAGTTCCTGACGGATGTGACCACACGCGACCGACGCCATCGGGAACCCGGCCGGTCGGAGCATCGGGGGGCGGGTCTCAGGCGATAGAACTAATGGGGTGGAGCATCGGTGGGTGGGCCTCAGGTGATGGAACTAATGGGGTGGAGCATCGGGAACTTCGATTCTCTGACCGATCGCCGAACGCGATGTCAGCGACCAGAGAATCCAGCCCAGAGACTGTGGATGCAGAATGTGCAATTAAGATGCTGTAAAAGTGAGATTATCATCATTCCAACCATGGATATTGCTTAATTATTTTTTTATAGAAAGAAGATTCCAAGGGGAGTAAGTAATTGAATTGAAATGAAAACCACTTATTGTCACGAGTAGGCTTCAATGAAGTTACTGTGAAAAGCCCCTAGTCGCCACATTCCGGTGCCTGTTCGGGGAGGCTGTTACGGGAATTAAAGACATCGGGGTGAATTCTCTAATGGCGAGATTCTCTGTTGTGCCAGCATTGCACCCCCTGCCCAGTGGGTGAGGTGTGGGCGTGGCTACAATGGAAAATCCCATTGGTCAGCAGCAGAGCAGAGAATCTCGCTGCCGAGAGACTCAGTTGGGGTTGGCGGAAAATTCACCCCACTCCGTTTAGCCGTAGTCAGGTGCCCATAGCCCAGTTAGTGGGGATAGAGCTGATGTCGTTAACGGGAGGAGCAAGGGGCTGAAGCAAGTTGGTGTGGAGTTCTCAGTTTCGATTTTGAACTGGTAGGGGAGCCGAGAAGCAATCTCTGAAGAAATAGAGCCGGTATTACCCTGACAGAGTGTCAAATCTCTCTCTTCAAGCATCGTCAAAAGATCTCTATCCCATATTTGGCAAGTAATCCTGTGTTTGCTACCTCTAGTGAAAAGTGGATTGTGACCCAAGGTGGGTTTTGCTTGATTGGAGATTTTAGAAAAAGGTAGCAGTTACGAGTTGACAGGTTTCATTTTATTGTTAAGCATTGTTGAACTGGTAATTGTAAACTATTTCTTGTACAATGTTAAAGTTAGTAATCCTGTGTTAATAATAAAGTTTGTTTTAATCAACCACATATAATAGAACATAAAACATAGAACAGAACATAGAACAGTACAGCACAGAACAGGCCCTTAATGTTGTGCCGAGCAATGATCACCCTACTCAAACCCACGTATCTACCCTATACCCGTAACCCAACAACCCCCCCCCTTAACCTTACTTTTTTATTAGGACACTACGGGCAATTTATCACGGCCAATCCACCTAACCCGCACATCTTTGGACTGTGGGAGGAAACCGGAGCACCCGGAGGAAACCCACGCACACAGGGGGAGGACGTGCAGACTCCACACAGACAGTGACCCAGCCGGGAATCGAACCTGGGACCCTGGAGCTGTGAAGCATTTATGCTAACCACAATGCTACCCTGCTACCCCAATAAAATACAATAAATAATAGAAATATTATTTCTATTTATCGAGTGAGGCCCTAATGGCAGCAGTTGACCCATGATGTAGCCTCTTGCAATTTCTCGTGATGTATGTAGTGAAGAAGGTTAAGAGGTGACTTAGTTGAGGATGATCAGAGGATTAGATAGGGTGGACAGTGAGAGCCTTTTTCCTCGGATGGTGATGTCCAGCACGAGGGGACATAGCTTTAAATTGAGGGGAGATAGATATAGGACAGATGTCAGAGGTAGGTTCTTTACTCAGAGTAGTAAGGGCGTGGAATGCCCTGCCTGCAACAGTAGTGGACTCGCCAACACTAAACGCATTCAAATGGTCATTGGATAGGCATATGGACGATAAGGGAATAGTGTGGAGGGACTTTAGAGGGGTTTCACAGGTCGGCGCAACATCGAGGGCCGAAGGGCCTGTACTGCGCTGTAATGCTCTATGTTCTATGTTCTACATCCCTATTTCTTCAAGAAATCACCTCTGGGGATAGGTATCCTTCTCTCACAGTCTTACAAAACTAAAATAAAATATTGGGGTCTCTGCTGACTGTCCTAGTCACCCCTGGTGCCTGATCCGTGATCGTCATATCATTTAAGATATTAACAGGAAAAGACAGGGTCGATAAAGGTGAACTGTTTCTTGTGGATGAAGATTCTAAAACTCAGCGCATAGTCTAAAAATTAGGGCTAGATTTTAGTAGTAAATTCATAATAGATTCCTAACGAAATAACGGATTCCCCCATGTTCAGACACAAATTAAACTTGACCCTTGAAGCAAGTTTCTTGATGTTGCATCATGGAGCCATTTGAGTAATTCATTAACCCTCTGTCTTGGGACTGTGCAAGGATGGCCAAATATTTTTAAAATAAATTTAGAGTACCCAATTCTTTTTTTTTCCAATTAAGGGGCAATTTAGCGTGGCCAGTCCACCTACACTGCACACCTTCGGGTTGTGGGAAGGGCAGCACGGTGGCACAGAGGGTTAGCCCTGCTGCCTCACGGCGCCGAGGTCCCTGGTTCAATCCCGGCCCTGGGTCGCTGTCCGTGTGGAGTTTGCACATTCTCCCCGTGTTTTTGCGTGGGTTTCGTCCCCACAACCCAAAAGATGTGCAGGGTAGGTGGATTGGCCTACGCTAAATTGGCCCTTAATTGGAAAAAAAAAATGAATTGGCTACTCTAAATTTATAGAAAAACAAATTCGGTTGTGGGGGTGAAACCCACGCAGACACGGGGAGGATGTGCAAACGCCACACGGACAGTGACCCAGAGCCGGGGTTCGAACCCGGGTCCTCAGCGCCGTAGGCAGCAATGCTAACCACTGCGCCACCCTAGGATGACCAACTGTGACTCCATAATCAGTCACACAAGTGCTCATCAAACTTATTAATGCTGATTGATCAAGATTTTAATCACATTTATTGCCTTGAAAAATATCTCGAGCATATTTACAGTATGGAGTCTTCAATTGAATTTTTTAATAATTCGTTGACGGGGTAGGCATCACGGGCGAGGGCAGCTTTCATTGCCCATCCCTCATTGCCCTTGGGAAGGTGGTGGTGAATTGTCTTCTTGAACCCGCTGCAGTCCCTGAGGTGTAGGTACACCCACAGTGCTGTTAGAGAGGGAGTTCCGTGCTGTTGCCCCAGAGACAGTGAAGGAGCAGCGATGCGTTTCCACGTCAGGGTGGTGAGTGACTTGGAGGGGAACCTCCAGGTGGTGGGGTTCCCAGGTATCTGCTGCCCTTGTCCTGGATGGTAGTGGTAGTGGTCGTGGGTTTAGAAGGTGCTGAGAAATATTGGTGAGTTCCTGCAATGCATCTTGTCGATGGTACACACGGCTGCCACTGTTCATTGGTGGTGGAGTTTTTTAAAATAAATTTAGATTACCCAATTATTTTTCTTCCAATTAAGGGGCAATTTAGCGTGGCCAATCCACCTACCCTGCACATCTTTGGGCTGTGGGGGTGAAACCCACGCAGACACGGGGAGAATGTGCAAACTCCTCACAGATAGTGACCCAGGGCCGGGATTCGAACCCGGGTCCTCGGCGCTGTGGTCTCAGTGCTAACCCACTGTGCCACGTGCCACCCCGATGGGGGAGGAATTGAATATTTGTGGAGAGGGTCAATCAAGTGGGCTGCTTTGTCCTGGATGGTGTTGAGCTTCTCGAGTAGGAACCGCGCTCATCCAGGAGAGTGGGAGAGTCCATCACACTCCTGACTTGTGTCCTTGTAGATGGTGGACAGGCTTTGGGGGAGTCACTAATTGAACTCCATTCTCAATTAAATCGCAGGCTCTCTTTTTTATCCCGTTCGTACGAGGGGTATGGCGCTCGACTCATCGATCGACAGTTCCAAAGCTCCACAGCAAAAAGCGGCAGAGGACAAACACGGGACACAACCGACAGAGTACCCTTCGTCGTCCAGTACTTTCCCGGAGCGGAGAAACTACGATATCTTCTTCGCAGCCTTCAACACGTCATCGATGAAGATGAACATCTTGCCAAGGTCATCACCATACCCCCACTACTTGCCTTCAAACAACTGCGCAACCTCAAACAAACCATTGTTTGCAGCAAACTACCCAGCCTTCAGAACAGCGACCACGACACCACACAACCCTGCCAGGGCAATCTCTGCAAGACATGCCAGATCATCGACATGGATACGACCATTACACGTGGAAACACCACCCACCAGCTACACGGTACATACTCGTGCGACTCGGCCAACGCTGCCTACATCATACGTTGCAGGAAAGGATGTCCCGAAGCGTGGTACATTGGCGAGACCATGCAGACACTGCGACAACGAATGAACGGACATTGCACGACAATCACCATGCAAGAATGTTCCCTTCCAGTCGGAGAACACTTCAGCAGCCAAGGGCATTCAGCCTCTGATCTCCGGGTAAGCGTTCTCCAAGGCGGCCTTCAGGACACACAACAACGCAGAATCGCCGAGCAAAAACATATCGCTAAGTTCCGCACGCACGAGTGCGGCCTCAACCGGGACCTGGGATTCATGTCGCATTACATTCACCCCCCACCATCTGGCCTGGACTTGCAAAATCCTACCAACTGTCCTGGTTTGAGTCAATTCACACCTCTTTAACCTGGGGTTACCCCCTATCTCTGGATCTGTAAAGACTTAATTACCTGCAAATGCTCGCATTCCAAGCATTGTCTGGCATCTCTGACTTTGTCTATATATATGTTTCTGGAACAAACCTCTTCATTCACCTGAGGACGGAGCAGCGCTCTGAAAGCTCGTGTTTGAAACAAACCTGTTGGACTTTAACCTGGTGTTGTAAGACTTCTTACTTCAACATTTTTAATTGAGAGCATCCACTCAGAAATGTTTTACATTTAAAATGAACGAATACCTAATTTCCTGCACTTAGAATCCAACTATCGCTGATACATAGAATTTCATAGCATTTACAGTGCAGAAGGAGGCCATTCGGCCCATCGAGTCTGCACTGGCTCTTGCAAAGAGCGCCCTACCCAAGCCAACGCCTCCACCATACCTCCATAACCCAGCAACCCCACCCAATAGTAAGTGGAATTTTGGAACCTAAGGGCAATTTATCACGGCCAATCCACCCAACCTGCACGTCCCCGGACCGTGGGAGGAAACCGGAGCACCCGGAGAAAGCCCTCGCACACACGGGGGGAACGCGCAGACTCCGCACAGACAGCGACCCAAGGCGGGAATCGAACCCAGGACCCTGGAGCGCCAAAGGCATTGTGCTAACCACTGTGCTACAATGCTGATGTGAGGAAACACTGAGAGGGTGGTTGACGGTCTGGAGTGCGCTGCTTAGGAAGGTGTCAGGGGCGGGTTGCCTCACATCCTTTAAAAATTACCTGGACGAGGGGCAGCAAGGTGGCGTTGTGGATTAGCCCTGCTGCCTCACGGCGCCGAGGTCTCAGATTCGATCCCAGTTCTGGGTCACTGTCAGTGCAGAAGGAGGCCATTCGGCCAGTCGTGTCTGCACCGGCCCTTGGTAAGAGCACTCGACTTAAGCCCACACCTCCACCCTACCCCGCAACCCAGAAACCCCACCTAACCCTTCTAAGGGGCAATTTAGCACGGCCAATCCACGTAACCTGCACGTCTTTGGACCGTGGGAGGAGACCGGAGCACCCGGAGGAAACCCACGCAGACACGGAGAGGACGTGCAGACTCCGCACCGACAGTGACCCAAGCCGGGAATCGAACCTGGGACCCTGGAGCGGTGAGGCAACCGTGCTAACCACTGTGCCACCCCAGCACAGATACACTTGGCACGGAACAATGTTTTAACCACCAGGTTTTTTTTTCTTAAAAGAGAGAGTGTCTGCAAAGAACGTTTATTGAGCTTGTCGAATAGACAAAAGGCCTCAAAAGCAATCAAAGTTTCTCAACGCACGTTGCCAGTTTCAGTTTACAACCTTGGCGCATTCCATGTACTTATCCAAATGTACTAATGCTATCATGAACAACAGATCGTGAAGTGATTTCATCTCAACGATGCGCTTGGGGTGGATTTGTGTTAAAGTCCCCTGATTATAGCTGAGGCTGAGTGAAATAAGTTACAGAGTAGCACAGCACGATTCCTTTCAGGCAGCCTAACCCACTGCAGAATCTCTGCTCAAAGTCCAGAATCTTGGGCAGGATTCTCCGCGGTCCGGCGGGGCCGGGCCGGGCCGTACCAGCGCCGAGGAGTGGTGCGAACCACTCCGGCTTCGGGCCGCCCAGAAGGTGCGGTCAGTGGCTAGGCCGGAGCCAGTGGGGTTGGCGCTGCGCCAACCAGCGCCCAAGGGCCTCCGCCGGCCGGCGCGAGTTGGCGCATGCGCGGGAGTGCCAGCGTGTACTGGCATCATCCCAGCGCATGCGCAGGAGGGATAGAGTGCCCCCACGACACAGGCCCGCCCGCAGATCGGCGGGCCCCAATCGCGGCCCAGGCCACCGTGGGGGCCTCCCCGGGGCCAGTTCCCCCCCCCCCCTGCACTCCTCCTCCCCCCCTCCCCTCCCCCCCTCCCCTCCCCCTCCCTCCCTCCCCTCCCCCCTCCCCTCCCCCCCGAGGACTCCCCAAATCGCCCACAGAGCCAGGTCCCGCCAGTAAGGACCTGGTGTAATATACGCCGGCTGGACTGACCGAAAACGGGCGGCCACTCGGCCCATCGTGGGACAGGGAATCGCCGGGGGGGGCGGGGGGCACTGCCAACAGCCCCCGACCGGCGCGATGCGATTCCTGACCCCCGCCGAAAAACCGGCGCTGGAGAATCCGGTAGCCAGTGGCGGGGCGGGATTCACGCAAATTTTAAAAATTCATTTTGTGAATATGGGATTCGCATTTATTGCCCATCCCTAGTTGCCCCTCAGGTGGTGGTGAGGTGGCATCTTGAACCGCTGCAGCCCCTGAGGTGTAGGTATACCCACTGTGCTGTTAGGGTTCCAGGATGTAACCCCAGCGACAGTGAAGGAACGGCCGATATATTTCCCAGTCGGGGCGGTGAGTGACGTGGAGGGGAACCTCCGGGTGGTGGGGTTCCCAGGTATCTGCTGCTCTTGTCCTTCTGAATGGTAGGGATCGTGGGTTTGGAAGGTGCTGCCTAAGGAGCCTTGGTGAGTTACTGCAGTGCATCCTGTAAATGGTACACACGGCGGCCACTGTTTGTCGATGATGGAGGGAAAGCCATGTTAACCTTCACTGTATCGTTCCAAATTTAGTATATAAGCTGCCGAAGCGCGCACAGCGAATGTTTGGCGATGGGTGTCAATCAAGCGGGCTGCCTTGTCCTGGATGGTGTCGAGCTTCTATCGCGCTGTTAGAGCTGCGCTCATCCAGGCGAGTGGGAGAGTCCATCACACTCCTGGCGAGAGGGGAGAGTCCATCACACTCCTGGCGGATGGGGAGAGTCCATCACACTCCTGGTGGGTGGGGACTGTTCGGATCTCTGTTCAAGGAAGGGGGGGGGGTGGGTGGACCCCTCACACCATCTTGGTGGGGGTGGGAGATATCGTGATATTGGATGTCCTTGGGAAGAAGGAGGCATATGACGTGCAGAGGCAGCTGGGATCATGTGGATCCCTTGAAGAGTATAGGGCTTGTCGGAGTGGAGTGAAGAGAGAAATCAGGGGGGCAAAAAGGGGACATGAGACTATCTTGGCAGATAAGGCAAAGGAAAATCCAAAGAGCTTTTCCAGATTTTCAAGGGCAGCACGGTAGCATTGTGGATAGCACAATCGCTTCACAGCTCCAGGGTCCCAGGTTCGATTCCCGGCTTGGGTCACTGTCTGTGCGGAGTCTGCACATCCTTCCCGTGTCTGCGTGGGTTTCCTCCGGGCGCTCCGGTTTCCTCCCACAGTCCAAAGATGTGCAGGTTAGGTGGATTGGCCATGATAAATTGCCCTTGATGGAACCATCAATTCAGCGAACACGTGTAGTTGGATCTGAACAGAGGCTTTAATACACTTACAATAGAGCCAGCTTATTCGTCGTTGAACTTCAGGTGAAATGGCAGGCTGGCTCTAAGGCACTGATCTTTATACATCGGTCCCAGGGGGAGGAGTCCTGGGCGGAGCCAAGGGAGGAGCCCAGTACAAACTCTCGCGTACTCCCAGAGCGACTCCCCCTGGTGGTCGGATAGTGCAACTGCACTTACAATGGGTAGATAACGAACATATATACATGGAGTGATATTGGCAACTATATATAGTGTGAATAACATTTAACACAGCCCTTAGTGTCCAAAATTGCCCTTAGTGTTGGGTGGGGTTACTGGGTTATGGGGATAGGGTGGAGGTGTTGACCTTGGGTAGGGTGCTCTTTCCAGGAGCCGGTGCAGACTCGATGGGCCGAATGGCCTCCTTCTGCACTGTAAATTCTATGAGATACAATTCAATAGCAGCAGAGATGTGGAGGAACAGATTGGGAAACAGATTTTGGAAAGGTGCAGAAGTCACAGGGTAGTAGTCATGGGCGACTTCATCTTCCCAAACATTGAGTGGAAACTCTTTAGATCAAATAGTTTGGATGGGGTAGTGTTTGTGCAGTGTGTCCAGGAAGCTTTTCTAACACAGTATGTAGATTGTCCGACCAGAGGGGAGGCCATATTGGATTTAGTACTTGGTAATGAACCAGGGCAGGTGATAGATTTGTTAGTGGGGGAGCATTTTGGAGGTAGTGACCACAATTCTGTGACTTTCACTTTAGTAATGGAGAGGGATAGGTGCGAGCAACAGGGCAAGGTTTATAATTGGGGGAAGGGTAAATACAATGCTGTCAGACAAGAATTGAAGTGCAGAAGTTGGGAACGTAGGCTGTCAGGGAAGGACACAAGTGAAATGTGGAACTTGTTCAAGGAACAGGTACTGCGTGTCTTTGATATGTATGTCCCTGTCAGGCAGGGAAGAGATGGTCGAGTGAGGGAACCATGGTTGACAAGAGAGGTTGAATGTCTTGTTAAGAGGAAGAAGGAGACTTATGTAAGGCTGAAGAAACAAGGTTCAGACAGGGCGCTGGAGGGATACAAGATAGCCAGGAGGGAACTGAAGAAAGGGATTAGGAGAGCTAAGAGAGGGCATGAAAAATCTTTGGCGGGTAGGATCAAGGAAAACCCCAAGGCCTATTACACATATGTGAGAAATATGAGAATGACTAGAGCGAGGGTAGGTCCGATTAAGGACAGTAGCGGGAGATTGTGTATTGAGTCTGAAGAGATAGGAGAGGTCTTGAACAAGTATTTTTCTTCAGTATTTACAAACGAGAGGGGCCATATTGTTGGAGAGGACAGCGTGAAGCAGACTGATAAGCTTGAGGAGATACTTGTCAGGAAGGAAGATGTGTTGCGCGTTTTGAAAAACTTGAGGATAGACAAGTCCCCCGGGCCTGACGGGATATATCCAAGGATTCTATGGGAAGCAAGAAATGAAATTGCAGAGCCGTTGGCAATGATCTTTTCGTCCTCGCTGTCAACAGGGGTGGTACCAGAGGATTGGAGAGTGGCGAATGTCGTGCCCCTGTTCAAAAAAGGGAATAGGGATAACCCTGGGAATTACAGGCCAGTTAGTCTTACTTCGGTGGTAGGCAAAGTAATGGAAAGGGTACTGAGGGATAGGATTTCTGAGCATCTGGAAAGGCATTGCTTGATTAAGGATAGTCAGCACGGATTTGTGAGGGGTAGGTCTTGCCTTACAAGTCTTATTGAATTCTTTGAGGAGGTGACCAAGCATGTGGATGAAGGTAAAGCAGTGGATGTAGTGTACATGGATTTTAGTAAGGCATTTGATAAGGTTCCCCATGGTAGGCTTATGCAGAAAGTAAGGAGGCATGGGATAGTGGGAAATTTGGCCAGTTGGATAACAAACTGGCTAACCGATAGAAGACAGAGAGTTGTGGTGGATGGCAAATATTCAGCCTGGAGCCCAGTTATCAGTGGCGTACCGCAGGGATCAGTTCTGGGTCCTCTGCTGTTTGTGATTTTCATTAACGACTTGGATGAGGGAGTTGAAGGGTGGGTCAGTAAATTTGCAGATGATACGAAGATTGGTGGAGTTGTGGATAGTGAGGAGGGCTGTTGTCGGCTTCAAAGAGACATAGATAGAATGCAGAGCTGGGCTGTGAAGTGGCAGATGGAGTTTAACCCTGACAAGTGTGAGGTTGTCCATTTTGGAAGGACAAATCTGAATGCGGAATACAGGGTTAACGGTAGGGTTCTTGGCAATGTGGAGGAGCAGAGAGATCTTGGGGTCTATGTTCATAGTTCTTTGAAAGTTGCCACTCAAGTGGATAGAGCTGTGAAGAAGGCCTATGGTGTGCTAGCGTTCATTAGAAGAGGGATTGAATTTAAGAGCCGTGAGGTGATGATGCAGCTGTACAAAACCTTGGTCAGGCCACATTTGGAGTACTGTGTGCAGTTCTGGTCACCTCATTTTAGGAAGGATGTGGAAGCTTTGGAAAAGGTGCAAAGGAGATTTACCAGGATGTTGCCTGGAATGGAGAGTAGGTCATACGAAGAAAGGTTGAGGGTGCTAGGCCTTTTCTCATTAGAACGGAGAAGGATGAGGGGCGACTTGATAGAGGTTTATAAGATGATCAGGGGAATAGATAGAGTAGACAGTCAGAGACTTTTTCCCCGGGTGGAACACACCATTACAAGGGGACATAAATTTAAGATAAATGGTGGAAGATATAGAGGGGATGTCAGAGGTAGGTTCTTTACCCAGAGAGTAGTGGGGGCATGGAATGCACTGCCTGTGGTAGTAGTTGAGTCGGAAAATTTATGGACCTTCAAGCGGCTATTGGATAGGTACTTGGATTAGGGTAGAATAAGGGAGTGTAGGTTAACTTCTTAAGGGCAGCACGGTAGCATTGTGGATAGCACAATTGCTTCACAGCTCCAGGGTCCCAAGTTCGATTTCGACTTGGGTCACTGTCTGTGTGGAATCTGCACATCCTCCCCGTGACTGCGTGGGTTTCCTCCGGGTACTCCGGTTTCCTCCCACAGTCCAAAGATGTGCAGGTTGGGTGGATTGGCCATGAAAAATTGTCCAAAATTCTATGATTAACCTAGGACAAAAGTTCGGCGCAACATCGTGGGCCGAAGGGCCTGTTCTGTGCTGTATTTCTCTATATATCTATATATACATGAAGGGTAAAAGGGTGACGAGGGAGAGGGTAGGGTGTCTTAAGGATAAACAGGGCCATCTATGTGCCGATCCACAAGGGATGGGAGAGGTTCCAAATGAATATTTCTCATCAGTATTTACTGTTGAGAAAGCCACGAATGTGAAATTGGGGAAATAAAAGGTGATGTCTTGAGGAGGGTACATATTACAGAGAAGGAGGTGCTGGAGGTATTGAAGTGGATCAAGATAGATAAATCCCCGGGACCTGATGAAATGTATCCTAGCACCTTGTGGGAGGCCAGGGAGGACATTGCCGGCCCCCGAGCTGAGGTATTTGAATCATCGACAGCCACAGGAGAGGTGCCTGAAGATTGGAGGACAGTAAACGTTGTGCCCTTGTTTAAGAAGGGCTGTAGGGATAAGCCTGGGAACTACAGACCCGTGAGCCTTACGTCTGTAGTGGGCAAGTTGTGAGACGGTATTCTGAGGGACAGGATCTACAGACATTTAGACAGGCAAGGGCTAATTAGGGAACGTCAGTATAGCTTTATAAGGGGAAAGCCATGTCTCACCAATTTGATTGAGTTTTTTGAAGGGGTAACCAAGAAGGTAGATGAGGGAAATCTGGTCGACGTAGTCTACATGGACTTTAGCAAGGCCTTTGACAAAGTACCACATGGTAGGTTGTTGCAAAAGGTTAAATCTCACGGGATCCAGGGCGAAGTAGCCAATTGGATACAAAATTGACTTGGTGACCGAGGTGGGTTGTGGAGGGTGGTTTTTCAAACTGGAGGCCTGTGACCAGTGGTGTGTCTCAGGGATTGGTGCTGGGTCCTCTGTTATTTGTGATATATATTAATGATTTGGATGAGAATGTAGGAGGCATGGTTAGTGTGTTTGCAGATGACACCAAGGTTGCTGGCACAGTGGACAGTGAAGAAGGTTATATATAAAATTGCAACAGGATCTTGACCAATTGGGCCAGTGGGCCGATGAATGGCTGATGGAGTTTAATTTGGATAAATGTGAGGTGAGGCATTTTGGTCGATCAAATCAGGGCAGGACCTACTCAGTAAATGGTAGGGAGTTGGGGAGAGTTACAGAACAAAGTGATCTAGGGGTACAGGTTCAAAGCTCCTTGAAGGTGGAGCCGCAGGTGGACAGGGTGGTGAAGAAGGCATTCAGCATGCTCGGCTTTATTGGTTAGAATATTGAATACAGGAGTTGGGGACGTCTTGTCGAAGTTGTACAAGACATTGGTAAGACCACACATGGAATACCATGTTCCGTTCTGGTCACCCTATTATAGGAAGGATATTGTTAAACTAGAAAGAGTGCAGAAGAGATTTACGAGAATGTTACCGGGACTTGATGGTCTGAGTTATAAGGAGAGGCTGGATAGGCCGGGACTTTGTTCCCTGGAACGTAGGAGGCTTAGGGGTGATCTTATAGAGGTCTGTAAAATAATGAGGGGCATAGATAAGGTAGAAAGTCAATATCTTTTCCCGAAGGTAGAGGAGCCTAGAACTAGAGGGCATAGGTTAAAGGTGAGAGGGGAGAGATACAAAAGAGACCAGAGGGGATATTTCTTCACACAGAGGGTGGTGAGCATCTGGAACGGGCTGCCAGAGGCCGTGGTAGAGACGGGTATGATTTTGTCCTTTAAAAGCAGTTACACGGGCAGGGCGGGTATAGAGGGATATGAATTGAAATGAAATGAAAATCGCTTATTGTCACGAGTGGGCTTCAATGAAGTTACTGTGAAAAGCCCCTAGTCGCCACATTCCGGCGCCTGTCCGGGGAGGCTGGTACGGGAATCGAACCGTGCTGCTGGCCTGCTTGGTCTGCTTTAAAAGCCAGCGATTTGGCTGAGTGAGTTGGCCAAATGCGGGCACGTGGGACTAGCTTAGTGATGGAAACTGGGCAGCATGGGAAAGGTGGGCCGAAGGGCCTGTTTCCAGCGGCAAACATCTGTGACTCTTGTGAAGAAGAGGCCAGTAGGGCCGGCAGAGTGAAAATTGTTGAAATGACGTCGGGGGTCAGAAGAATCACGAATAAAGGTGGGAGGAGATTGGACAAGAGCAGAGGGAAAACAATGAGTTGACTGGGACAGGAAAAGGCTGGAATGATTAATCCACCAAGGAAGTCCAATTTAGATTTTGGAAAGAGGGCTGAGCAGGGGAGGGGTGGCAATGAGGCTGTGGAGGAGGAGCTCCAGAGGAGATGAACAAAGAATACAGCACAGGAACAGGCCCTTCGGCCCCCCAAGCCTGTACTGGTCATGAAACCAATCTTTGCCAAAACCCTCAGCACTTCCTTGTGCCGTATCCCTCTATACCCATCCATGTTTTTCTCAAGATGCCTTTTGAACACATTAATGTATCCGCTTCCACAACCTCCCCTGGCAACGTGTTCCAGGCACTCACCTGCGTAAAAAAAACCTGCCTCGCATGTCTCCTCTAGGGGCAGCAGGGTAGCATGGTGGTTAGCATAAATGCTTCACAGCTCCAGGGTCCCAGGTTCGATTCCCGGTTGGGTCACTGTCTGTGTGGAGTCTGCACGTCCTCCCCCTGTGTGCGTGGGTTTCCTCCGGGTGCTCCGGTTTCCTCCCACATTCCAAAGATGTGCGGGTTAGGTGGATTGGCCGTGATAAATTGCCCGTAGTGTCCTAATAAAAGTAAGGTTAAGGGGGGGGGGTTTGGGTTACGGGTATAGGGTGGATACGTGGGTTGAGTAGGGTGATCATGGCTCGGCACAACATTGAGGGCTGAAGGGCCTGTTCTGTGCTGTACTGTTCTATGTTCTATGTTCTAAACTTTGCCCCACCGTCCTTTAACCTATGCCCCCTGGTGACTGACCCCTCCACCCTGGGAAAGAGTGCCTGCCCATCCACTCTATCCATGCCCCTCATAATCTTGTAGACCTCGATCAGGTCACCCCTCAAACTCCACCTTTCTAATGAAAACAGTCCGAGTCTATTCAGCCTCCCCACAAACACCCTCCAGACCAGGCAACATCCTGGTAAACCTCCTCTGCACCCTCTCCAAAGCCTCCACATCCTTCTGGTAGTGTGGCGACCAGAATTGTGCGCAATATTCCAAGTGCGGCCTTATGACTTGTCAGTGTTTATACTCGATGCCCTGTCCAATGAAGGCAAGCATTCCGTATGCTTTCCGTATGCTTTCTTGACTACCTTGTCCACTTTTGTTACCGCCTTCAAAGATCTGTTGACCTGCACGCCCAGATACCTCTAACTTTCTATATTTATTTTTTTAAATAAATTTAGAGATCCCAATTCATTTTTTCCAATTAAGGGGCAATTTAGCATGGACAATCCACCTACCCTGCACATCTTTGGGTTGTGGAGGCGAAACCCACGCAGACACGGGGAGAATGTGCAAACTCCACACGGACAGTGACCCAGAGCCAGGATCGAACCTGGGACCTCGGCGCAGTGAGGCAGCAGGGCTAACCCACTGCGCCGCCGTGCTGCCCATAGTCCCAGTGCAAACCACTGCTCCGCCGTGCTCCCCTTAATTTCCCCTATATTGACTGGGACTCAGTTAGTGCTAGGGGTTTGGGTGGGGCAGAGTTTGTCAGGTGTATCCAGGAAGCCTTCTTGATGCAATATGTAGATATTCCAACTCGGGAAGGGGCTGTACTGGACTTGCTATTGGGGAATGAGCCTGGACAGGGGGTTGAGGTTTCAGTAGGGGAACATTTTGGGAAGAGTGACCACAATTCCGTAAGTTTTAGGGACTTTTGGACAGAGATGAGGGTGTTAAGGTGCTAAACTAGGGAAAGGCAAATTACAACAATATTAGACAGGGATTGAAGAATTTGGAGTGGGTGCGGGTGTTGGAGGTAAATCAACATCGGACATGCGGGAGTCTTTCAAGCGACAGTTCTGGATTCAGGAACGTCACGTTCCTGAGAGAATGAAGGATAAGTATGGGAAGTTTAGGGAGCCTTGGATGACAAGGGATACTGTGAAACTCGTCAAAAAGAAAATGTAGACTTTTGTACGGTCTAGCAGAGTGGGAACAGTCAAAACCTTTGAGGAAAATAGGAAGGTACTGAAGCGGGAAATGAGGAGGGCGAGGAGGGGTCATGAAAAGTCCTTGGCAAGTAGGATTAAGGTGAATCCCAAAGCTTTTTATTCATATGTAAAAAGCAAGAGGGTGGCCAGGGAAAGGATTGGACCACTTATGGACAGTGGGGGGAATCTATGTGTTGAGCCAGAGGAAATGGGCGAGGTACTAAATGAGCACTTAGCATCAGTCTTCACCAAAGAAAAGGACTTTGTGGAAGATGATTCTTGGGTAGGGTGTGTGGACAGTCTGGGTCATGTTAACATCAAAAAGGAGGAGGTATTGGGTATTTTAAAAGATATTAAGGTAGATACGTCTCCTGGGCCAGGTGGAATTTACCCCAGAATATTGAGGGTAGCAAGGGAGGAAATTGCTGGGGCCTTGACTGACATCTTTGGCTACAGGTGAGATGCCAGAGGACTAGAGAATAGCTAATGTGGTACCGCTGTTTAAGAAAGGTCGCAGTGATAATCCTGGAAACTATAGGCCAGGAGGCCTCACGTCGGTAGGAGGTAAAGTATTGGAGAGAATTCTCAGGGACAGGATTTATACCCATTTGGAAACAAATGGACTCATTAGCGATAGCATGGTTTTGTGAAGGGGAGGTCGTGCCTCACTAACATGATCAAGTTTTTTGAGGAGGTGACAAAGATGATTGATGAGGGGAGGGTGGTGGATGTTGTTTACATGGACTTCAGTAAAACCTTTGACAAGGTGCCTCATGGCAGACTGGTACAAAAGGTGAAGTCACACGGGATCAGAGGTGAGGTGGTAGGATGGATACAGAACTGGCTCGGTCACAGAAGGCAAAGGGTAGCAGTAAATGGGTGTTTTTCTAAATGGAGGGTTGTGACTAGTGGTGTTCCACAGGGATCTATGCTGGGCCTCTGTTGTTTGTCGTGTACATAACGATTTGGAGGAAAATGTAGCCAGTCTGATTCACATTCGCGGATGACGACTTTTCCGTGGTGGGAAAGGCTTTGCTGGCTGGGGTTAAGGGGTTGGAATACTCGGCAATTGCAGTGTCAGATCACGCTCCGCATTGGGTGGACATGGTGCTGGAGAAGGGGGTAGCGCAGAGACCGGGGTGGAAATTAGATGTGGGACTTTTGGGGAACCAAAAGTTCAGTGACAACATTGAAAAGGTAATTGAGGAATATGTAGGTTTCAACGGTACGGGTGAGATGTCGAAGGTGGTCGTCTGGGAGGCTCTAAAGGCGGTGGTGAGGGGTGAGGTGATTTTGTTTAAGGCCAGTGTGGACAAAGAGGAGAGGTTGGAGCGGCAGAGGGTAATAGATGAGATGTTGGAGGTCGATAGGAGTTATGCAGAAGATGGGGACCCAGCGAAGTTGGAAAAGAGGAAGGAACTACAGACGAGCTTTGACTGACTGTTCACCAGGAAGGCGGTGCGCCAACTGAGACGAGCGAGGGGGGGCAGTTTACGAACATGGATATAAGGTACGTTAGCAGGTCAGCTCCGGAGGGAGGCAGCAGTAAGGGAAATCGTTCAGGTGAGGAATAGGGCAGGGAAGTTGGTGGTGGCTCCGGATCTGATTAACAAGGTCTTTGAGGAATTTTATGAGAGGTTGTACAGGTCAGAGCCACCTGGGGGAGACCGGGAGATGCAGGAATTTCTAGATGGGCTGGAGTACCCGAGGCTAGGGGAGGGGGACAGGGCTACATTAGAAGGAGCAATAGTGGAGCAGGAGATAAAAGATGCGATTGGGAGGATGCAATCGGGGAAGGTGATGGGGCCGGATGGGTTTCCGGTGGAATATTATAAAAAAATTCAAGGATAAGCTGGCACCCCTGATGGTGGGGATGTTTGAAGAGGCGATAGGGAAGGGGGTGTTGCCACAAACTTTGGGGCAGGCATCGATTTCACTGTTGCTTAAAAAGGATAAGGATCCGACGGAGTGTGGGTCGTATAGGCCCATATCGGTTCTGAATGTGGACGCAAAAGTATTGGCGAAGGTACTGGCGGGTAGGCTGGAGGAGTGCCTCCCGAAGGTGATAGGTAAGGATCAGACGGGGTTTGTGAGAGGGAGGCAGCTCTTTTCGAACATTAGGAGGGTATTGAACATCGTTACGGCACCGGCGGGCCGGAAGGAAACAGAGGTGGTTGTGGTGTTGGACGCTGAGAAGGCATTTGACCGGGTAGAGTGGGGGTACCTGATGGCAGTGCTGGAGCGGTTTGGGATTGGACCAAGATTTGTGAACTGGGTAAAGCTACTATATAAGGAGCCGAAGGCGAGTGTCCGCACAAACAACATCAGCTCGAGATACTTTTCTCTCCACCGTGGGACGAGGCAGGGATGTCCTCTGTCCCCCCTGCTGTTTGAACTCCGATTGAGCCGTTGGCCATCGCATTAAGAAGTTTGGGGGAATGAAAAGGAATAGTGAGGGGGGGGATAGAGCAGAGGGTGTCCTTATATGCCGACGACTTGCTGTTATATGTGTTGGGACCGAGTGTGTCAATCGGGGAACATTGGAACTGCTTTGAGTGTTTGGGTCTTTCTCAGGGTACAAACTAAATCGAGACAAGAGTGAGAATTTTGTGGTGTCTCGGCTGGGGGTGTGTGGCAGGGGTGAGGGGGGCTGCCATTCCGTAGGGCAGGGACTCACTTTAGGTACCTGGGGGTGCAGGTTGTCCGGGAGTGGGGGGGGGGGGGGGGGGGGAAGGGGGGGGGGGCTCCGCAGGTACAACATTTCTAGTTTGGTGGGGAGAGTGAAAGCTGACCTGGCAAGGTGGGATGGTCTCCCTCTGTCACTGGCGGGTCAGGTACAGACGGTTAAAATGAACGTGTTGCCGCGATTTCTGTTTATTTATCAATGCCTGCCGAATTTCCTGCCAAAGTCTTTTTTTGGGGAGATTGAAGGAAGGATCGCATCGTTCATATGGGGAGGGAAGGTGGCCAGAGTTAGAAAGGTGCTGCTACAGAGGGGAAGGCAGGCAGGGGGTTTGGGTCTCCCGAACCTGATGTATTACTACTGGGCGGCGAATGTGGAGAAGGTGCGGAGCTGGGTCAGAGGGATTGATTCCCAATGGGTCAGAATGGAGGAGAGTTTGTGCAGGGAGTCAGGGCTGAAAGCACTAGCAACAGCGCCGCTCCTGATGGCCCCAGGGGAGTCCGGTAATAGTAGCTTCATTGAGAATTTGGAGGCTGTTTCGCCAACACTTCGGGTTGGGGGCAGGGTCAAGGGAAATGCCGATTCGGGGGAACCACAGATTTGAGCCAGGGAGGTGGGATGGAAATTTTCGGAAATGGGAGGAGAAGGGGATTAAGACACTAAAAGATTTGTTTCTTAGGGGTCGGTTTGCAAGGATTGAAGGAGCTGGAAGCGAAGTATGGGCTGGAGCAGGGGGAAATGTTTAGATACATGCAGGTTCGAGATTTTGCCAGAAAGGAGATACAGAGCTTCCCGGTGGAGCCGGCCTCCACGTTGCTGGAGGAGGTGCTGACGACAGGGGGACTGGAGAAGGGGGTAGTGTCAGCGGTTTACGGAGCTATTTTGGAAGAGGAGAAGGCACCACTGGAAGGGATCAAAGCAAAGTGGGAGGAAGAGTTGGGAGAGGATACGGAGGAGGGGTTCTGGTGTGAGGTGCTCCGGAGAGTGAAGGCCTCCACCTCGTGTGCGAGGTTGGGGCTGATACAGCTTAAGGTGGTATACAGAGCACACCTCACGAGGGCGAGGATGAGCCAATTCTTTGAAGGAGTAGAAGATGTGTGTGAATGTTGCAAGGGGGGGGCCTGCGGGGGGGCTAATCACGTTCATATGTTTTGGTCCTGTCCAAAGCTGGAGGATTACTGGAAGGTTTTTAGAGTAATTTCTAAAGTGGTGCACGTAAAACTGGACCCGGCCCCCCGGGAGGCCATATTCGGGGTGTCGGACCAGCTGGGGTTGGAAACGGGTACGGAGGCAGATGTTGTAGCCTTCGCCTCTTTGATCGCCCGAAGACGGATCCTGATGGGTTGGAGAGCAGCCTCTCCACCCTGTGCCCTGGCGTGGCGGGGGGACCTGCTGGAATTCTTGACTCTTGAGAAGGTTAAGTTTGAACTGAGGGGAAGGATGGAGGGGTTCTACAATTCATGTGCATTAGTCATCATGCACTTTCGAGAACTGGATAACATTGAACATTAGGGTGGTGGGTGGGTGGGAGGGTTGGGGAAAGGTGGGTTGTGTGTTAATGGCGACTATGGGTGATCCCTAATTCCTTTTTGTCATTTGTTTGTGTGAGCATGCGGGCTAATGTTTGGGGTTTGGTGGGAGGATGGGATCGTTGTTATTGATTTGGAGATTGACGTATTTGTTATTGATTATTGTTTATTGTTGGTGGGTGTAAATTTGGGAGAAAATGTGAAAAAGGAGGAGAACATAGAGAAATACAGCACCGAACAGGCCCTTCGGCCCACGATGTTGTGCCGAACTTTTGTCCGTTAATCATCAATCATAGAATTTTGGACACTCAGGGCAATTTAGCACGGCCAATCCACCCAACCTGCACATCTTTGGACTGTGGGAGGAAACCGGAGCACCCGGAGGAAACCCATGCGGACACGGGGAGGATGTGCAGACTCCACACAGACAGCGACCCAGCCGGGAATCGAACCTGGGACCCTGGAGCTGTGCAGCTATTGTGCTATCCACAATGCTACCGTGCTGCCCTTAAGAACAAATGAATCTACACTCCATTATTCTACCCTAATCCATGTACCTATCCAATAGCCGCTTGAAGGTCCCTAACTTTTCCGACTCAACTACTTCCACAGGCAGTGCATTCCATGCCCCCACTACTCTCTGGGTAAAGAACCTACCTCTGACATCCCCCCTATATCTTCCACCATTTATCTTAAATTTATGTCCCCTTGTAATGGTTTGTTCCACCCGGGGAAAAAGTCTCTGACTGTCTACTCTATCTATTCCCCTGATCATCTTAATGCAGTTGAAGGCCTGGCGAGCCTCGGCTGACAGTGGGAAGAGTGTGGCCTTAAATAGTGGGCGGGCTTTGTCCACATACTGGGGGACCAACTGGGCGTAGTAGGAGAAAGATCCGAGGCACCTCTTGAGAGCCCTGGAACAGTGAGGGAGAGGGAGTTGTACGAGGAGGCACATACGGTCAGGGTCGGGTCCTAGGACCCCGTTTCCCACGACGTAGCCGAGGATGGCTAGCCTGGTTGTGCGGAAAATGCAATTTCTCCTTATTGTATGTGAGGTTGAGTTTTTGGGCGGTTTGGAGAAATCGGTGGAGGTTGGCGTCGTGGTCCTGCTGGTCATGGCCGCAGATGGTGACGTTATCCAAGTACGGAAACGTGGCCCGCAGCCCGTACTGGTCCACCATTCGGTCCATTGCTCGTTGGAACACCGAAACCCTATTTGTGACGCCAAAGGGAACCCGGAGGAAATGGAAAAGGCGGCCGTCTGCCTCGAACGCCGTGTAGTGACGGTCCTCCGGGCGGATTGGGAGCTGATGGTATGCAGACTTCAGATCCACCGTGGAGAAGATGCGGTATTGGGCGATCTGATTTACCATGTCTGCAATCCTGGGGAGGGGGTACGCATCGAGGTGCGTGAACCGGTTAATGGCCTGGCTGTAATCAACCACCATCCGGAACTTTTCCCCGGTCTTGACGACCACCACCTGAGCTCTCCAGGGGCTGTTACTGGCCTCTATGACTCCCTCACGTAAGAGCCGCTGGACTTCGGCTCTAATAAATACCCTGTCCTGCAGGCTGTACCGCCTGCTGTGAGTGGCCCTGTCCTGCCGGCTGTACCGCCTGCTGTGAGTGGCCCTGTCCTGCAGGCTGTACCGCCTGCTGCGGGTGGCCCTGTCCTGCAGGCTATACCGCCTGCTGTGAGTGGCCCTGTCCTGCAGGCTGTACCGCCTGCTGCGAGTGGCCCTGTCCTGCCGGCTATACCGCCTGCTGCGAGTGGCCCTGTCCTGCAGGCTGTACCGCCTGCTGCGGGTGGCCCTGTCCTGCAGGCTATACCGCCTGCTGCGAGTGGCCCTGTCCTGCAGGCTGTACCTCCTGCTGCGGGTGGCCCTGTCCTGCAGGCTGTACCTCCTGCTGCGGGTGGCCCTGTCCTGCAGGCTATACCGCCTGCTGCGAGTGGCCCTGTCCTGCAGACTATACCGCCTGCTGCGAGTGGCCCTGTCCTGCAGGCTGTACCGCCTGCTGCGAGTGGCCCTGTCCTGCAGGCTGTACCGCCTGCTGCGAGTGGCCCTGTCCTGCAGGCTATACCTCCTGCTGCGAGTGGCCCTGTCCTGCCGGCTATACCTCCTGCTGCGAGTGGCCCTGTCCTGCAGGCTATACCTCCTGCTGCGGGTGGCCCTGTCCTGCAGGCTGTACCGCCTGCTGCGAGTGGCCCTGTCCTGCAGGCTGTACCGCCTGCTGCGAGTGGCCCTGTCCTGCAGGCTATACCGCCTGCTGCGAGTGGCCCTGTCCTGCAGGCTATACCGCCTGCTGCGGGTGGCCCTGTCCTGCAGGCTGTACCGCCTGCTGCGGGTGGCCCTGTCCTGCAGGCTATACTGCCTGCTGCGAGTGGCCCTGTCCTGCAGACTATACCGCCTGCTGCGGGTGGCCCTGTCCTGCAGGCTGTACCGCCTGCTGCGAGTGGCCCTGTCCTGTACCGCCTGCTGCGAGTGGCCCTGTCCTGCAGGCTATACCGCCTGCTGCGAGTGGCCCTGTCCTGCAGGCTATACCGCCTGCTGCGAGTGGCCCTGTCCTGCAGGCTGTACCGCCTGCTGCGGGTGGCCCTGTCCTGCAGGCTGTACCGCCTGCTGCGAGTGGCCCTGTCCTGCAGGCTGTACCGCCTGCTGCGAGTGGCCCTGTCCTGCAGGCTGTACCGCCTGCTGCGAGTGGCTACTGGTTTGCAGTTAGCGGTGAGATTAGCGAAGTGTGGAGGGGGGTCGATTTTTAGTGTTGCTAAACTGCATATAGTGAGAGGGGGTAGGGGTCCACTGAAGCTGAGCGTTAGGCTCCTGAGGTTACACTGAAAATCGAGCCCGAGTAGGAGAGGGGCACAGAGGTCTGAGAGGACATACAACTGGAAGTTGGTGTAGTCGGCGCCCTGTATTGTTAATGTCGCAATAATGCGCCCTTGTATCTGGGCAGAGTGCGAGCCCGAGGCGAGGGAGATAGTTTGCCGTGCTGGAAAGATAGGGAGCGAACAGCGTCTTACCAGGTCTGGGTGAACGAAGCTCTCGGTGCTCCCGGAGACGAAGAGGCACGGTGTCTTGTATCCGTTGACCTGAACGGACATCATTGAGCTTCTGAGGTGCTTTGGCCGTGACTGGTCCAAAGTGACTGCGCTGAGCTGCGGGTAGTCGGCGGCTCGATCAGCGATGCTGGAGCGGCCCCGTGATGACTGTCTGCGGAGGTCGTAATCGTAGATTTGCATATCGGGTGATGGCCAAGTTGATCGCACGTGGCGGGCGGCGAGGAAGATGGCGCCCAAGATGGCGGCCCCCATGAGTCGCTCATGTCGTGCGGAGGCGGAGTCAGCAGACACGCTGCCACAATGCGGGGTCTGCGGGCCTGTGAGTTGGAGGGGCGAGTGTTCTGGGTAGCGTTCGAGTTGGAGTTTTTAGTTTTAGCCAGGCATACCTTCGCAAAGTGTCCGTTCCGCCCGCAGCTGCTGCAGGTCGCGTTGCGGGCCGGGCAGTGCTGCCGAGGGTGTTGGGGCTGGCCGCAAAAGTGGCACGCTAGCCCTCCGTGGTGGGCGGGTGGCCGCGTGGCGCAGGCCTGGGGCAGTCTCTGGTCGGGGGTCCACGATGGGGTCGCGTGATCGGCTGGGAACGAGTTTAAGCTTTGAAAAGCGACCTCTAACGAAGTCGCTAGCGTTACTGTGTCCTCCAGGTTCTGGGCCCCTTTCTCGAGGAGACGCTGGAGCACATAATTGGATCCGACCCCTGCAACATACACGTCTCGGACGGCGAGTTCCATGTGCTGGGAGGCTGTCACAGCCTGGAAGTTACATTCCCGTGCTAGAGCTTTAAGGTCGCGCATGCGGATAGTCTTCTAGCGATTCTGCAGGGCGCTGGCGACGAGTTGTAAAGATGTGCCGCGCGTAGACTTCATTCCCGGCCGCACATACAGGCGGTCGAGTATCGCGAGGGTCTCGGTGTACGAGTCGGTACTATCAAGTTGAGTTGAAATACGATGGCTCACCCGTGCGTGTAGAAGACTGAGTTTCTGTTCTTCAGTAACAGCGGAGGTAGTCGCCCCTCATCCTTCTCCGTTCTAATGAGAAAAGGCCTCGCACCCTCAACCTTTCCTCGTATGACCTACTCTCCATTCCAGGCAACATCCTGGTAAATCTCCTTTGCACCTTTTCCAAAGCTTCCACATCCTTCCTAAAATGAGAATAAAAAATATTTTTTTTTTAAAAAGTTTGCGGATGACACCAAGGTTGGTGGAGTGGCTGATAGTGTTGAGGATTGTCAGAGGCTACAGCAGGACATAGATAGGTTGGAGACTTGGGCAGAGAGATGGCAAATGGAGTTTAATCCGGGCAAATGTGAGGTAAATCATTTTGGTGGGTCTGACATAGAGGGGAAATGTACCGTAAATGGCAAAACTCTTAGAAATATAGAAAGTTGGGCAACACGGTGGCCCAGTGGGTTAGCACTGCTGCCTCACGGCGCTGAGGTCCCAGGTTCGATTCCGGCTCTGGGTCACTGTCCGTGTGGAGTTTGCACATTCTCCCCGTGTCTGCGTGGGTTTCGCCCCCACAACACAAAGATGCGCAGGGTAGGTGGATTGGCCATGCTAAATTGCCTCTTAATTAGAAAAAAAAAAATTGGGTAATCGAAATTTAAAAAAAAAAATAGGGGAAATTAAAATCCCCGACCACAACAACCCTGTTACTTTTGCAGCTTTCCAAAATCTCTCTGCCTGTCTGCTCCTCTATCTCTCGCTGGAAGTTGGGGGGCCTGTAATAAACCCCCAAAATTGTGATTGCCCTGTTCCTGAGCTGTATCCAGATTGCCTCATTGTATGAGCTCTCCGAGGTACGGCTATAATATTCTCCTTAACCAGTAATGCTACTCCCCCATCCCTTTTACATCCTCCTTCTATCTCTTCTGAAGCATCTATATCCTCCCAACGTTCAGCTGCCAATCCTGCCACGTTTCTGTGATAGCCACAACATCATAGTTCCAAGTACTAATCAGTGCTCTAAGTTCATCTGCCTTACCTGCTATACTTCTGGCATTGAAACAAATACACTTCAGACCACTGTGTTTGAGCAGACAGGGTGATGTTGTTCTCTTATTTTTGTTCTCTATTTCCCCGATGAAGTTAGTGACAGTCCAGGAAACAATGGATAAATGTATTCTGTTACAAATGTGTAACTAAACAGGTTACAACACATAGACACCCTGGCAAACATACTTCCCAGCAATCAACTTCCCAGCAATCAATTTAGGGGCAGCAGGGTAGCATGGTGGTTAGCATAAATGCTTCACAGCTCCAGGATCCCAGGTTCGATTCCCGGCTGGGTCACTGTCTGTGTGGAGTCTGCACGTCCTCCCCGTGTGTGCGTGGGTTTCCTCCGGGTGCTCCGGTTTCCTCCCACAGTCCAAAGATGTGCGGGTTAGGTGGATTGGCCTTGCTAAATTGCCCGTAGTGTCCTAAAAAGTAAGGTTAGGGGGGGGTTGTTGGGTTACGGGTATAGGGTGGATACGTGGGTTTGAGTAGGGTGATCATGGCTCAGCACAACATTGAGGGCCGAAGGGCCTGTTCTGTGCTGTACTGTTCTATGTTCTAACTATACGGTCTGTACACATTTCCCCCTCATTTTCACCCCCCCCCGCACCTCCCCCACCCCTGCATCTTCCCCCCCCGCCCCCTCATCTCCCCACCCCCTCCCGCATCTTCCCCCCTGCCCCCCCCCCACGACGAACATGCCCTCAAACACGGCCACAAACACCCCCCGCCTTTTCTCAAACCCCTCCGCAGAGCCCCTTAACCCAGACTTTATCTTCTCTAACCGCAGGAAGTCGTACAGGTCACCCAACCGAGCCGCTACCCCCCCCCCCCCCCCCCGGCGGCGATGCCGTCCGCCACAATTTGCCGCCTCGGCCTTCCTCCTCCCCATGAGCTCCGGCCTCTCTGAGACCCCCAAATCTCGCCACCAAAGGGTCCACCTCCTCCCCCCCCATTACCCTGGCTAAGACCGCGAACACTCCCGCCCAGAATCCTCCCAACCTTCGCAACCCCAAAACGTGTGCGTGTGATTCGCTGGCCACCCCCCCCCCCCCCCCCCACGCGCCCACACCTCTCACACTCATCTGCTACCCCCTGAAGGAACCCACTCATTCTCGCCCGAGTCACATGCACCCTGTGCACCACCTTAAACTGTGTCAGGCTCACCCTTGCAGAGGATCGGTGGTGGGGTAATGGTCTGGGGGAGGGGGGGGGGGGGGGAGGGGGGGGGAGGGGGGGGAGGGGGGAGGGGGGAGGGGGAAGAGGGGGGGGAGGGGGGAAGGAACTGGCACTCTGCCTCTGCAAGTTAGAAGTCGAACGGCCAGACAACAACATCCCCACCCTGGTCAGCAGGTCTGGATGGTGCCGGAGTCTGGCTACTCTGAGCTCTCACCCACAGAACCTCTTCCCGCACCTATGTTTATAAGAACTAGGAGCAGGAGTCGGCCATCTGGCCCCTCGAGCCTGCTCCGCCCATTCAATGAGATCATGGCTGATCTTTCTGTGGACTCAGCTCCACTTTCCGGCCCCAACACCATAACCCTTAATCCCTTTATTCTTCAAAAAACTATGGCCGGTATTCTCCGCTATCCGGTGGGGCGGGCCGTCCAATGGGGGGGGGTCGGAGAATCCCGCTCTAGCTACCTTTGCGTCGATAACATTTAATGAAGGAGCCTCAACTGCTTCACTGGGCAGGGAATTCCATAGATTCACAACCCTTTGGGTGAAGAAATTCCACCTAAAATTGATCCTGAATCTACTTCCCTTTATTTTGAAGTGGATGAACGGACATCGCGCGACAATCACCCAGGCAGGAATGTTCCCTCCCAGTCGGGGAACACTTCAGCAGCAGGGCCGGCTCAAGGCACCGGCAACTCGGGCAGTCACCCGGGGCGCCATGTACTATGGGGCGCCAGAGACTCGGGTCCCGCGCATGCGCAGTTGGGCCGGTGCCAACCAGCACATGCGCGGTGGCCGCCCGCCCCCAGGGCGGCCCCCCCCCGGCTCGGTCCGCCCCCCCGCTCAGTCCCCCCCGCCCCCCCTCGGGTCCGCCCCCCCGCCCCGCCCTTGGGTCCGCCCCCCCCCGCCCCCCCTTCGGGTCCGCCCCCCGCGTCCGCCCCCCCCGCGTGTCCGCCCCCCCCCCTCGGGTCCGCCCCCCCATCGGGTCCGAACCCCCCTCGGGTCCGCCCCCCCCCGCCGGTCCGCCCCCCCCTCGGGTCCGCCCCCCCCGCCCCTCCTCGGCCTCGCCCCCCCTCGCCCCCCCCCCCTCGCCCCCCCCCTCGGCCCCGCCCCCCCCCCGGCCTCGGCCCCCCCTTGGCCCCGCCCCCACTCGGCCCCCCCCCCCCCCCCCCCCCCCTCCCCCCCCCCCTCGGCCCCGCCCCCCCCTCCTCGGCCCCCCCCCTCGGCCCCCCCCCCAAGGGCGCCGAAGTTCAGCTTGCCCGGGGCGCCAGCAACCCTAGAGCCGGCGCTGTTCAGCAGTCAAGGGCGTTCAGCCTCTGATCTCCGGGTAAGCGTTCTGCAAGGCGGCCTTCAGGATGCCCGACAACGCAGAATCGCTGGTTTAGCACAGTGGACTATATAGCTGGCTTGCGATGCAGCACAATGCCAGCCGCGGAGGTTCAATTCCCGTACCAGCCTCCCCGAACAGGCGCCGGAATGTGGCGACTAGGGGCTTTTCACAGTAACTTCATTGAAGCCTACTCGTGACAATAAGCGATTATTAATTATTATTAAGGTCATCGGGGGGTCAGCAGGAAGGTTGGGTAGAGGTGACAATCAGACGTGACCTTATGGAGTGGCGAAGGGGACTGGATGGGCCTCCTTCTTTTACCCATTGCACAGCAGGACACCGGCTTCTTCGCCAGCAACCCCCCCCCCACCCCAAACCTCAATCTTTCATCCGTATGGAAATTCACTCCAGGCATACAGCTGGTCCATCGATACCGTTGCAGGCCCTCGCCCAGAGCTGGGAGACTCCCGTCAATATCTCTTACAGGTTTCACCCCTTTTCCCCACTGGTCCAAGGTTGGCAGTGAAAATTTAGCCTCAATGGAACATTACAGCGCAGTACAGGCCCTTCGGCCCTCGATGTTGCGCCGACCTGTGAAACCCCTCTAAAGCCCCATTTACACTATTCCCTTATCGTCCATATGCCTATCCAATGACCATTTGAATGCGTTTAGTGTTGGCGAGTCCACTACTGTTGCAGGCAGGGTATTCCACACCCTAACTACTCTCTGAGTAAAGAATCTACCTCTGACATCCATCCTATATCTATCTCCCCTCAATTTAAAGCTATGTCCCCTCGTGCTAGACATCACCATCCGAGGAAAAAGGCTCTCACTGTCCACCCTATCTAATCCTCTGATCATCTTGTATGCCTCAATTAAGTCACCTCTTAACCTTCTTCTCTCTAACGAAAACAGCCTCAAGTCCCTCAGCCTTCCCTCATAAGATCTTCCCTCCATACCAGGCAACATCCTGGTAAATTTCCTCTGTACCCTTTCCAATGCTTCCACATCCTTCCTATAATGTGGCGACCAGAACTGCATGCAATACTCCAAATGCGGCCGCACCAGAGTTTTGTACAACTGCAACGTGACCTCATGGCTCCGAAACTCAATTCCTCTACCAATAAAAGCTAACACACCGTACGCCTTCTTAACAACCCTCTCAACCTGGGTGGCAACTTTCAGGGATCTATGTACATGGACACCGAGATCTCTCTGCTCATCCACACTACCGAGAATCTTACCATTAGCCCAGTACTCTGCCTTTCTGTTATTCCTTCCAAAATGAATCACCTCACACTTTTCTGCATTAAACTCCATTTGCCACCTCTCAGCCCAGCTCTGCAGCTTATCTATGAAAGCTCTACCCAAGCTGTGGGCTTCCACTTTATTGTTAAATCCGGAAAGTCGGCCTCTCCCGCCGTGCCGGCGCTCCCTGGGTGCTGGTTCCTTCCCCCCCCCCCCCCCCCCCCCCTCCGCCCCCAGAACCAACCCTCTGCTGTACCAGTGGGCCCTGGGCACCACCCTTCCTCGCCCAGAATCAGTTACCCGACTTGTCTCCAGCATTTGCAGTTCCAGTGTAGTGGATTGGATTTGTTTATTGTCACGTGTACCGAGGTACAGTGAAAAGTATTTTTCTGCGAGCAGCTCAACAGATCATTCAGTACATGGGGAAAAAAGGGAATAAAAGAAAATACATAATTGGGCAACACAAGATATGCAATGTAACTACATAACACCGGCATTGGATGAAGCAGACAGGGGTGTAGTGTTAATGAGGTCAGTCAATAAGAGGGTCATTTAGGAGTCTGGTGACAGCGGGGAAGAAGCTGTTTTTGAGTCTGTTCGTGCGTGTTCTCAGACTTCTGTATCTCCTGCCCGATGGAAGAAGTTGGAAAAGTGAGTAAGCCGGGTGGGAGGGGTCTTTGGTTATGCTGCCCGCTTTCCCCAGGCAGCGGGAGGTGTAGATGGAGTCAATGGATGGGAGGCAGGTTCGTGTGATGGACTGGGCGGTGTTCACGACTCTCTGAAGTTCCTTGCGGTCCTGGGCCGAGCAGTTGCCATACCCAGGCTGTGATGCAGCCCAATAGGATGCTTTCTATAGTGCATCTGTAAAAGTTGGTAAGGGTTAATGTGGACGTGCCGAATTTCCATAGTTTCCTGAGGAAGTATCGGCGCTGTTGTGCTTTCTTGGTGGTAACGTCGACGTGAGTGGACCAGGACAGATTTTTGGAGATGTGCACCCCTAGGAATTTGAAACTGCTAACCATCTCCACCTCGGCCCCGTTGATGCTGACAGGGGTGTGCACAGTACTTTGCTGGCTTTGAAAGCAGACCAAGGCAGACCAGCAGCACGGTTCAATTCCCGTAACAGCCTCCCCGGACAGGCGCCGGAATGTGGCGACTAGGGGCTTTTCACAGTAATTTCATTTGAAACCTACTTGTGACAATAAGCGATTTTCATTTAATTTCATTTCAGGAAGGCCGATCTGACTTCGGAAGCTGTGATGGTGGGTATGGGTGAATTATGAGCTGCTGGGGCACTCGACAGCAGATTGTTGGTTACCTGCTCGAACTGAGCATAGAATGCATTAAGTTCATCGGGGAGGGGTGCGCTGCTGCCAGAGATACTGCTCGGCATCGCTTTGTAGCCCGTTATATTGTTTAGTGTTAATGTCAGCCTACGTGTGACAATAAAGATTATTACATTTTTAAAGCAAGTTTTTTGGGGGTGAGGACAGGTGCGTCAGGTGTTCGGGGAGCCCAGCGAACCATGCCCATATGTTCTGGGCATGCCCGGCACTGGGGGAATTCTGGCAGGGGGTGGCGAGGACGGTGTCGAGGGTGGTAGGGTCCAGGGTCAAGCCAGGCTGGGGACTCGCGATATTTGGGGTTGGGGTGGAGTCGGGAGTGCAGGAGGCGAAAGAGGCCGGAGTCTTGGCCTTTGCGTCCCTAGTAGCCCGGCGGAGGATCTTGCTGCGAGACCCCCAAGCGTGGAGACCTGGATCAATGACATGGCGGGATTCATTAAGCTGGAGAGGGTCAAATTCGCCCTGAGGGGGTCGGTACAAGGGTTCTTTAGGCGGTGGCAGCCTTTCCTCGACTTTCTGGCTCAACGATAAGGTACTAGGTCAGCAGCAGCAGCAACCTGGGGGGGAGGGGAAGGGGGGGTCTTAGGGGGGGTACTGTTTAAGTTAATTTGCTTATTGTTAATTTATTTTGTTTATTGGGTTTGGGGGGGTGGGGGGGTTTGTTACATGCGATGTTACGGGTGCCGGGGGGTGTTTATTATTGTTATTGTTCTGTTGATATTTATTTTTCAAAAAATTCCAATAGAAATTATTTTTTTAAAAAAGATTATTACATTTTGAAGTCCAAGTTAGTTCCGAATTGGAGTGCGGGCTCAGATTGGACCAGCCAAACCCTCACAGCTGATGGTTCATCACGACTTGACGCACAAAACCAGCGCACTGCCAACCTGCACAGCTCACCGGACCCTCCTGCCTGAACACCTTTGCAGGTTTCCTGGGAGAACTGGGGGAACCTGCTGTGTGGGCATCCCAGTCGAGCAACCCCGCCGCACCCCTTTCAAAAGCCCGCTTCACCTCGGCTGCCCTTTGAAACACATTGCGGAGCGAGTCGGGAGCCCTGGCCAGGGTGCAAAGAACAAAGAAAATTACAGCACAGGAACAGGCCCTTCGGCCCTCCCAGCCTGCGCCGATCCAGATCCTTTATCTAAACCTGTCGCCTATTTTCCGAGGGTCTACTTCCCTCTGCTCCCTGCCCGTTCATATATCTGTCCAGATGCATCTTAAATGATGCTATCGTGCCCGCCTCTACCACCTCCGCTGGCAAAGCGTTCCACCCTCTGCGTAAAAAACCTCCCACGCACATCTCACTTAAACTTTCCCCCTCTCACCTTGTATTCGTGACCCCTTGTAATTGACACCCCCGCTCTTGGAAAAGGCGCTATCCACCCTGTCCATACCTCTCATAATTTTGTAGACCTCAATCAGGTCCCCCCTCAACCTCCGTCTTTCCAACGAAAACAATCCTAATCCACTCAACCTTTCTTCATAGCTAGCACCCTCCATACCAGGCAACATCCTGTGAACCCT